>NC_061818.1:22767590-22873805 GCF_021462225.1 Girardinichthys multiradiatus
CAGCTCTTTCCACAGATTCTCGTTTGGATTCAGGTCTGGACTTTGACTTGGCCATTCCAAGTCAAAGTCTGGTTTTCTTCCAGTATGGTCCTGTATTTGGCCCCATCCATCTTCCCATCAATTTTGACCATCTTCCCTGTCCCTGCTGATGAAAAGCAGGCCCAGACCATGATGCTGCCACCACCATGTTTGACAGTAGGGATGGTGTGTTCAGGGTGATGAGCTGTGTTGCTTTTACGCCAAACATATTGTTTTGCATTGTGATCAAACAGTTGGATTTTGGTTTCATCTGACAGAGCACCTTCTTCCACATGTTTGGTGTGTCTCCCAGGTGGCTTGTGGCAAACTTTAAGCGAGACTTTTTATGGATATCTTTGAGAAATGGCTTTCTTCTTGCCACTCTTCCATAAAGGCCAGATTTGTGCAGTGTACGACTGATTGTTGTCCTATGGACAGACTCTCCCACCTCAGCTGTAGATCTCTGCAGTTCATCCAGAGTGATCATGGGCCTCTTGGCTGCATCTCTGATCAGTCTTCTCCTTGTTCGAGATGAAAGTTTAGAGGGACGGCCGGGTCTTGGTAGGTTTGCAGTGGTCTGATACTCCTTCCATTTCAATATGATTGCTTGCACAGTGCTCCTTGGGAGGTTTAAAGCTTGGGAAATCTTTTTGTATCCAAATCCAGCTTTAAACTTCTCCACAACAGTATCTTGGACCTGCCTGGTGTGTTCCTTGGTCTTCATGATGCTCTCTGCGCTTTGAACAGAACCCTGAGACTATCACAGAGCAGGTGCATTTATACAGAGACTTGATTACACACAGGTGGATTCTATTTATCATCATCAGTCATTTGGGACAACATTGGATCATTCAGAGATCCTCACTGAACTTCTGGAGTGAGTTTGCTGCACTGAAAGTAAAGGGGCCAAATAATATTGCACGCCCCACTTTTCAGTTTTTTATTTGTTAAAAAAGTTTGACACATCCAATAAATTTCATTCCACTTCACAATTGTGTCCCACTTGTTGTTGATTCTTCACAAAAAATTTGAATTTTATATCTTTATGTTTGAAGCCTGAAATGTGGCAAGAGGTTGACCAGTTCAAGGGGGCCGAGTACTTTCGCAAGGCACTGTATAAAACCTGCATGACAGCACGAAGTAGGCTAAGAGATCTCAAAAAGCAACAAATATTTCCCTTTCACTCTGGCAAGGGTAGATATGCTAAACATTAAGGCTTTAGAACTCCAGTAAACTGTAATGAATGTTGTTATTCACAAATGGAGAAAACATAGGATAAACCTTCACTGGAATGCCCAGCCTATCAAAATAAATGGTAAATGGCCCGCAGTTGTATAGCGCTTAATCAAGTCCACAGAGACCCCGAAGCTCTTTACACTACAATCAGTCATCCACCCATTCATACACTGACAGTGGTAGCCTACATTGTAGTCACAGCTGCCCTGGGGCTGACAGAAGTGAGGCTGCTATGCAGTCGGCACGACCGGTCTCTGACCATCATCAGCAGGCAATGCGGGTGAAATGCCTTGCCCAAGGACACAACAACTGAGACAGACATGGCGGGGTTCACACCACCAACCCACCAACTCCTACCACCTAAGTCACAGTTGTCCCACAGTCGTTAAATAACCCCAAAACCAACAATTCATTCAGGAACCCAAAACAACATCTAAAAATACTGCAGGCCTGTTTGGTTTAGTTAAAGTCTAAGTTCATAATAGAACATTAAGAGACAAAGAATGGGCAAAAATATTGTGGCATGACCTTAAAAGGGCTGTTCGTGCTCCACCAAAATGTCTAAATTGGAAAAAAGATTGGTATGGATATATTTTCCTCCTGAATAAAATAAATTACGTTTTGATAACTTCTTTTAGGTTGTCTTTCATTTAATTAAATTTACTCCTAGATCACTTAGTGTTTTGCTTCCTTCTTGTGGCTAGATTTTAAAACTGCAAAAATACATTAATCAGTCCAATTATTTTGGTTCAATTCTTTTACTGTTATCCTTTCGTGCTATTTGCTGGATGGCTGGCAATTGGTGTGATTGTTACATTGTTTCACAGTGCAACTGAAATAAAACAAAACCGAAGGAAACAAAAACGTGGAGGGCATTTTAACAGTGTAAAAACAACAGTTGAAGCATTTTTATTTTGAAACTTATACATTTTTCACGCAGATTGTAAGTTATCTTTAATTGGATCTCCACTTGTTCAACCAAATGTATTCCTCTCCATGAAATGACTGCTACTAATTATGATGGACTTCATGACTAACACGCTCTCTGTCTGCCTAATTGTGCCAGAAAGCATCTATTGGTTTATGTTTATGGGCAGAGTGACAAATTATGAAATTATGTGTGCATTGCAGGAGTCAGATTCTACATTTTCCATTTTGGTAATTAGGGAAAGAAATCAATTAGAAATTACATTGCCTTTCTTGTAAAATAAGCAACAAAAAAAAAAAATGCAACATGCTTCAGGTTATATGTGAGGCGATGTGTAGTTTCTGTGGAAGGGTTTTCATGAGGGAAATCAAAGCAGTTGTACAGAAATTGAGGGCTCCTATTTCACTTCGCAGTCATCAGGCTGAAACGACCATAAAAAAAAAAAGGAATACAGTGTCAAGCTTTCTGTGCTGCCTTCTGATGGTAACTGGGACATTTCACTGTGAAGAGGGTTTCTGATCAAAATATCAAGGAACTGAGCTGCATCATGGCAAGTCATTACTACTCCAATCAAAGATAAAAATTACTCATATATTAAGTCCAGCCCTTTGAGTTCACAGCATTAAATTTTGTTTCCATATACCTGTAAGGTATGAGCAAGCAGTGTGATTGGTTTTGAATCACACCGATAAACACCCCGAGGGACCAGTGATGAAAACGTATTTGGACCCTTTACAGCCGTTGGCCAGACTAATTAATCACAGTGTTTTGTATTGAGTAGAGGAGGGGAGCTTTTGGTGAGAGAGAAATAGGGAGCTGGCATCCATCCCGCCAGACTGCTAAAACACTGTGAACCCAGTGAACCAAGACTGCAGGAGTTACAGAGGAGTGAGCTGTGCAAATGTGCATGCTGTAACCAATTATTACTCTCTATATTACTGCTGCTGTTGCCTTGGCATCCACAAATTTACTTTTATGGATTTTTCTTTTAGGGAATCTTTTACTAACTCCTCTATTGCCATTGGTAATGTAATGGAGAGAGATAGATCACTTATCAATAAACCAATAGCCTTTATTGAACCTTTTAAAATATTGAATCACATTGTTTTTGCTTACAGTAACTGGTTGCTGGAAGACAAAATCAAAGCAAAGGACATCCAAAGTAAATGAACTAAAAGTGTGAAAACAATACTGTAGTTATTTTGTGAGTCTTTTGAGGATTTTAAGTCCCAAACCAGGTGCCTATTCAACTATAACCTTTAAAAAGGAAAGCATAGTAAACATATGTGTTTTAAGACATAAATAAAAAATTAAAACAACATATTTGCTTGATGTTGTTTTAAATAAATAAAGACTTTACTTGCATTATTAGAAAATATTCACTTATGCTTGGTTGAAAAAGGAATACTGATCTAATTTAGCTTCATATTTAGCATAATTTCTGGGCAGGGCAAGGTGCAAGTTTCTATGCTATGGACATTAAGACATTAAAAAGATAGTCCAATAAAGCATCTGCAGCTCTAACATCTTTTGAACATCCCAAACGGATTCTCCAAACTTGAAAAAAATATATGTGTAATTGATTTAATGTAAACATGCCATACAGTACCTTCGAAACATATGTGCTTACCCCTTTAACTTTCTTAGATGTTGTCATGTTGTAAATTCAAGCGTGTTTTTTTATTGGATTTTACTCAAACAAACTAAGTGTGGATTTGCTGCCCCTTAGTCAATACTTTGTAGAACCACATTTCGCAGCATTTAGAGCTGCACATCTTTTGGGGGTATGTCTATAACAGACATTTTTGTCCATTATTCCACAGATGTGAAAAAAGGTGTCTGCACATATCAGGTCGTAACACAGATTCTAAAATGGACTTAGATCTGGACTTTGACTAAACCATTCTAATACATGAATATCTCACTGAAGTTCTGACTGTACATTTCAAGCAGGTCATTGTTCAGCATGAAGGTAAACATCCACCCCAATCTTAAGTTTAGAACCATTTGAAATCCACTTAGGTTTGGACCATCACATAAAATCCTAGTGAAATATTTTAAAGTTGATGTAAAACAAAATGAATACTTTAATGAAAAGTTGCGCATCTAACTTCTGAGAATAACAGGGATTCTCTTCTCTCAGACATTAGACTTGTGACAAGCAACAAACACTGTTGTTGTTGGGGTAAATGAAAACTGAAAATATTCAATGAGTCCTACACAGAAATGTATTTAACTGTCCGAGAGCAAATTGAGTGTGTGATATGTCTGCTAGGTTGCAATGCCCTGCTCAACCGATTGCAGCCAAAACATGATGGATGGGCTGTCAGCAAATTCCAATTTGCATCCTGTGATTGTAAAACCTAATTACAGCTTGGAGGAGAGGCGATGAAGAGCTGGAGCGTCATGTGTGGCTTCCAGACATGCATCCTGTATGACGCCTCTGACATCTGTCCCTCAGTGACACTCTGCAGTCAAAGCTTTCTGTACTTAATGAGAAAAATTATGGCAACCTGGTGCCTTTTCTTCTTCCCTTTGCATGTCACACCTGATACACACACCTCTCCGTCTCACTATCTGTCTATATCCACCTACCTCTGCCTTTTTGCAAGTGCTCACTTTATACAGCTCTCTTTGAAGTTGCACAGGGGAGCTCAGCCGACAGCTGGCCTCACAAGAAAAAAAGATCTCCTTAAGAGTCATCCCTATGTCAAATAGGATAGCCTTTATTGACACTGGTTGTGATTTTGTTGGATGATGGAGGGCTGTTTTTGGTACTCATCTTTTGACTGGGGGGAGTGAAAGCCTCAAACGGAGCTCCCTGGAGGTTCATAAAGGGAACTGTATAGGATGAGGTCAAAAACAGTCAAAACCAACTAAATTAAATTAATTGATACATTTGCAAAACCATTCACATTGAACCTCTTAACTTTCTGTATATTTTAATATTTTTTATTGTGATTTTGAGTGCATAATTGTGAAGTTTAAATAAAATAATACATTATTTTCACAATATCTTTTAATGAAAACATGAAAACTGTGTCCTAAAAATGAAATCCACTCCTTTTGCTATGTTACCCTAAAATAAAACCTAGTGCAACCAAGTGCCCATTGAAGTAACTACATTATTAAATAGAGACCACATGTATGTAATTTAATGTCTCAGTATAAATGCAACTGTTCTGTGAAGACCTCGGAGGTTTGTCAGAGAACATTCCTGAACAGACAGCATCATGAAGACCGAGGACTCCACAGAGAGGTTGTAGAAACATTAAAAGCAGGACGGAGTTATAGAACATATAGAATATCCCAAGATTTGAACATCTCACAGATGACGATTCAGTCATTCCCTGGAAATGGAAACAATATGGCATAGCTGCAAACATACCAAGGCGTGGCTGTCCATGTGACAAGCCTGGCAAGGAAAGCATTGATTAAGAAACAGCCAAGATGCCCATAGTAACTCAAATATAATGTGTGGTGGAGTAACTAACACAGCATATCACCCTGAACAACCCATCCCAGAGAAACATGGCAGTGGATGAATCATGCTGTGGGGATGCTGTTCTTCATACATGGGATATGGAACTGGTCACAGTGAATTGGAATATGAATGGAGCTAAGTACAGGCAATACTAGAAGAAAATGTGCTAGAGGTTGCAACAGACTTGAAACTGCGTAAAGGTTTATGTTCCCACAGGAGAATGGCCCTAAGCATACAACCAAAGCTACAATGGAATGGTTAAGATTGAAGCATTTTCATGCGTTAGAATGGCCTAGTCAAAGTCCTGTGGAGAATCTGTGGAAAGACAAAGTTTATATTTATTTAGTTTGATTCTGATTCTGAATCTGATTCTGATTCCAAACTGGGGTGGCGCAGTTGGTAGCACTGTTGCCTTGCAGCAAGAAGGTTCTGGGTTCAATTCCCAGCCGGGGGTCTTTCTGCATGGAGTTTGCATGTTCTCCCCGTGCATGCGTGGGTTCTCACTGGGTACTCTGGTGTGGTATACCTCCCACAGTCCAACGGGGTGGTGTTAGGTTAATTGGTCATACTAAATTGCCCTTAGGTGTATGAATGAATGTGTGTGTGGTTGTTTGTGTGTTGCCCTGCGATGGACTGGCGACCTGTCCAGGGTGTACCCTGCCTCTCACCCATAGACTGCTGGAGATAGGCACCAGCTCCCCTGTGACCCACTATGGAATAAGCAGTAGAAAATGACTGACTGACTGATTCCAAACTGTAGAAGGGGCCATTTCTGTCAAAGACATACACTTGCAACTGTATTTGCAGTCAAAAGTGGTTCCATAAAGTATTGTCTTAGGGGGGATGGATAAATTCAAATGTATGCCATAATTGTGAGATGTTTGATCTGTAAAACAAATTTCAAAATCGTGTGTCAATTTGCTTTAAACTCATAAATGTGTACTTTGTGCGGATTTGTCCCATAAAAGCCAAATAAAGCACTAAAAGTCTTTGGTTAATATGTGAAAAAAATTCAAAGGGTGTGAATTCTTTTGCTGTACGTTGCTTCAGAAGATAAACCTAATAGTGCAGCTTTAAACAATGAACACAGAGTTTCATGACTAAAGTGGTGAGGACAGGAACTAACGAAGAATAATAAAATCTACTCTTAAGCCCAGCAACACTAAATCCATTTTTGTGTTATCAATGCAATTATATGTATAATGTATGAGAAATTTCCACCTGCATGGGCTCTTAAGGTGTGCTATGACATGCTTTTTAAAGCGTGTCTGATACAGTCAGAGAAACACTTGTTAGGTATTGCAATGAGCCAGAAGGTAATTCTTACAGTCAGAAAATCACCCAGCAACAATGGCAGCAAGCTGATCAGGAAACCGGATTTTATTCCCTGTGGAAATAATGCACTGACATCCAAGTGGCATCAATCTCTTTATGAACTCCTTTCCAATATACATCCTCCTGCATGTATATTAGTGGAAGCAAACAGGTTGCCTGTTTGCTTCCACCAGCCATTTGTGAGTCGTTTGCTTTACCATCTTGTTCATCAAGCTTTGTAATTAAATTTGCAATATTTAATCAGTGTTTTTAACAACATTAAATTATAACAAGTCAACACTGCCGGCGCAGCCCATCCAGAAAACACTTTGATCAGTTTCAAATTTGCCGAGATCTGGTTGAACAGCAAAGCATGAGGCAGCATTTTAAAAAGCCAAGTCATCAGGTTTACGCGGTAAAACGACATCTGAAACTGATCAGCAAAATGTTGTTGCCTTGTGTTGTTTCCACGCTTCATCACATTTGCAGTTTGTCTCTGAGCGTCTGGGATTTTGATGAATTGTTGTCGTGGCTGTGTGTTCTCACATTCTGATTTACTGCTTGATTTGTGATTAAAGAGGGAGATATTTGAAAAGCGCTGCAGGATAAGAAGCCAAACTTTAAAACAAAAAAGGTAGAAATTAAAGGTGAAAGAGGAGATGCAGGGGTCATGTAGCCATTATTTGCTGGGCCTTTTGTTTTTTACAATAAGTAAAGACAGTAAAGAGAGGGGGATGAATTTGGTGTCAACATCCGGTACTTTCCATCCCTTCATAATGTTCCCTCAGGATGGCGTGGATGCTCCTGTGGGCATGAATCACAGCTTTACTGTTAGACCACCAGACTCAACGAACCTCCACTTGATTTTTTTGAGCCAATAAGCAAAAGGATTACAGATCTGTTTTTTGTGCAGAATAAAAAATTATGTTATTTTACATATTAAAAAGATATTTATTTTGTCATAATTTGTGAAGTAAAGTTATATATCTACATACACTGTATAACCAGACACATAACCTTTTTTCCCTGTCTGACATTAAAATCTCTCTGAACCTTTTTTAGGTCAGTCACGATTACCAGATTTATAATTAAATTCAGAAGTTGTGTAACTGAGTCAGGTTTGTGGGCCACCTTGCTCAATATTTGGAAAATGTTATTGTTTGAAATGTTAAGTTCCTTTATACTTCTACTACCTTCTAAATCTACAACATTAATGTTGCATTTCTGTATACCTGCTGAATTGAGTATGAACTCATGTGGAGATATGAGTTCTCACAGGAATGCTGTGACTTTCAAAGACTGAAGCCAAAACTCCACTAATTTTATCTGCTAGAAGTCATTTCACCCAGGCTCAGATAAAGAGGGAGATCCATGTGATTGCAAACTGTGCAAAGATGATAGTGCATGTAAAACTGAAGTAGTTGGAGGCGGGGAGCTGTAGATAAACGGTGACGCATTCCCTGTGTTAGTAAGTCCAGCTTGAAACAACTGAGGCTCTGTACAAGTTATATGTTGTTGAACTTCTTGCAAGAAAAAAATTGGTTGCTTCTCTAAGAGTTTGAGTGTCTTTCGTTTCTCTCTTGGAAAGCTATATCAGGGAAACCTTTTCCACACTAGTAACAAAGTTGGTGGCATGCTTTGGGCTATTGTCCACTTGGAGGACCCATTTGGGCCCAAGCTTTAGTTGTCTTAAAATGTTGCTTTAATATTTCCACGTAATGTTATTTCCTCTTAAGGCCATCTGTCTTTGAAGTGCACCAGTCCCTCCTGCAGCAAAATATCTCCACAACATGATGTTGCCAACTCAATTCAATTCAATTCAATTCAATTCAATTCAGTTTATTTATATAGCGCCAATTCACAACACACGTCGTCTCAAGGCACTTCACAACAGCCAGGTACATACATTCCAATTAATCCTAACCATTGAACAGTGCAGTCAGAGTTAGTTACTTATTCAAATTTGATAAAAAGTTTTTCTGTCTAAGGAAACCCAGCAGATTGCATCCAGTCAGTGATTTGCAGCATTCCCTCCTCCCGGATGAGCATGTAGAGACAGTGGACAGTCACTGGCGTTGACTTTGCAGCAATCCCTCATACTGAGCATGCATGTAGCGACAGTGGAGAGGAAAAACTCCCTTTTAACAGGAAGAAACCTCCAGCAGAACCAGGCTCAGTATGAGCGGCCATCTGCCACGACTGACTGGGGGTTTGAGAGAACAGAGCAGAGACACAAAAAGAACACAGAAGCACTGATCTAGAAGTACTTTCTATGGGAAGGAAAAGTAAATGTTAATGGATGTAGCTCCTTTAGTCGTTTCATCTAGAAAGAAAGAACAGATAAACTCTGAGCCAGTTTTCAAGGTTAGAGTCTCAAAGAGAGCACATATAATTAGTTACAGTAAAGCTCAGTCAATCGCCATGTCTAGGAGAGAGAAAGGGTTAAACACTAAAAGACAGGGCTATGTGGATCATCGGTAGAAGGTGAGCATTAAGTTGTTGCCAGCAGAAGCTTGGACGATGCCCCTCTCCAGAAAGGTGTCACAGGTAGACACAGAGTCAGGCCAGGTGTAGCTTCTAGGAAGAGAAAGATAAACTCCAAACTTTACAGTTGGGATGGGCTTATTAAGCTTGCAAGCTTCCTCCTTTTTCATCCAAATGTAATGATGGTCATTATGGCAAATAAAGGCTTTTCTTTGGTAATTGTTAACTGTAATCTGGCTTTTTATGTTGCTTTAGGACTAATGGCATCTTTATTGCTGAGTGGCTTTTCAGCCCATCTCCTTCCTGAACAGTATGATGGCTGGGCATTTCCATTCCATGTGTTTCTTGCACATAATTGTTTGAACAGATGGCACTTTTACAAAGGTTAACCTTAAAATATGTCCAAGGGCGTGCATCCATATACATACAATTTTGTGAATTAAGAAGCAGATTTAGAAGTTTACAAAACCAAAGGTTATCATCTGGGCTTTACCGAAGTGTTTAAGGCATGTTAATTTTAGTGTACGTACATTTTGGAATTTAAAGAAAGTAATAAAAAAAGATCTAAAAAGATTATCTCTTAAATTTTGGATTATCCTAGCTGGATGACCAAAAGACAAAGTTTAGTCTGATTTTATATCAGACACTGAAAAAAAATTATTATGTTTTTATTTATGCTACGTATCTTTGTGTCTGGGTTCAGCTGCACCATATATGACAAATACCAACCAGCTGCTGAGCTCTGTTGCTTGTCATTGTTCAAACAAATCCTTTAAGATGCAAACAGGCTGTTCATGTGGAAAACCGTACACCTACGCCAAAGCTTATCACTGTGTGTCATCTTCACAGGTGATCATTTGTTTCTGCTTAGACTTGCGGTGTGTTTGATGCTCTAACCAGGCTGAATAAAGAGCCACTCCAACATCAAGGAGATATGGTTTGACTGGATGAAAAGGAAGGGGACTGTGTTGCTGGTAATAAACAGACAGGCTTTCACAGTCAAAAGCAGGGCAGCTGGAGCAGGGATCTGAGTGCCAAAAGGGGAATTAGCATGGATTCATGATTCTCAACCGTGGTAAAAACAGAGCAATATGAAACTTGACTGTAAACGAGAGAGGTTCACCAAGTTTGTTAGCAGACACAAAATACAAGTGGCATGAAAATACCGCTACATCTGGTGGAAAAAAGAGACAAAGACAGCCACTTAATAAGCAAGTTTATTAAGTGGAGTCACGCGAAGTGCAATTCAATAACCATGATGACAGATAATTGTATGGATAAGTGAACATCCAGGCACCATCCATGACCCCGGCCTGTAAGAGAGCTACAATAAACACCTGGTGGTTGAGACTTGGCAACTGATTTTGGCTAGCCTTATTCTAAATAATTAATCTGAACACTCCTCCACATGGGGCCACCACCTGCATCCCTGTTCCTGTTGGTATGATCGTGGACTGGATCTGAAGCAGGAGCAGTGACGTGCAGTCACGGGCGGCAGGTGAGGCACAGACTTTTGGAGTTTTGAACATGATAACAAATTAAAAAAAGGTCAGGAAATTTCTAACCAAAGTGGAAGCAATCAAGATATTTGAGGTATTGGCTCTGTTTTTCTTACACCTTAATCAGCTGGGGTCAATACTTGAGTTGGAGCAACATGAAAGGGTCTAGAAAACATCTCAAAGAACGGATTCTTTTGAATATATATTAGCAAACCTCTAGCCATCTGTAAAAAAATTCTTAATAAATTACATTAATCTGCACCACAAAATGGCAAATGGACTACCAGAAAAGGTAAAAGCCAGTGAGACAGTAGGTAAGCTGAAAAAGAGTGCAGATACTTGAATCTGAACTATTTTCTAAAAGGCATAAATAACTTATCTTATGTTATACTTTCTAAAGATGCCATCACAAAATCCTTTTACCGCTTTATTCATCATTAAACTGGACAAAAATCGACATTAAGAAGTAATATAATATTTACATTACAAAAAATGTCCAATAATGGTTTGGATTTGGTTATAAGGCCCCTTCAAGTCTCTTTGAGATAATCACTCACTTTATTTCTTCCACAGTGAATTGTTCATGAAGCTGCCAGGAACGATACAGAACATTTTACCTGAGTCACTTCCTCGCTGAAAACAGAATAAACCTTTCTGATGAGAAACATTACCCCAGATTGTCATTTTGTTGCCCTCAAAGCTTAATTTCCCACCTGCTGCAGACACAGTCAGAGGAAGGCCTCAGGTGTGACATGCAGTGACTATAAATTTGCAGATTACTGATGTCGATGATGTGCTAGAAAGTGTCTGAAAAATCAGTTTTAATATTTCTGCAACTTTCAGAAAAAAGGGAGCATGAATTACATTATTCCAAGCCGTCACTAGACGAAATGCTCTGTTTTTGCATCTTATTTCATTTATAGCCATTATTCTTTTTTATATCAAACTCAAAGCCTGCACAAGGAAAAAAATACCACGGTTATTGCTCAATAAGGAAGATTACTGGGGTATTTCAGAGAGTGAGCCTGGAGCAATTGCAGGCATAGACACCTACTGTACATCACAGACCAAATGTAATACAGTCCTTGAACATCTTTGTCATAAAGACAGCCTCTGAGAAGAAAATATGAAAAATTTCCATGGATGCTCATAAGCTCTTTAAGCTTTGTTGTATTTAAATCTGCGTGTTCTAACACTGTTTATGAGTATACTTAATACTCCATTAGCAGACTGTGAATCAAACTTTTTTTGAGAAGAGGTATTATTGAGGTTAAGGGCATTTGTTTGTGCACTTTATAAAAATCTACCAACCTACTCCAATTAGCACAATCCTGCAGTTTGCTCTGCATATGAAAATTATTCATCAGAGCTTTAATTGAATCACTAAATCACAACAGAAATCTCCACCGTTAGAGCTCGCCTTCTGCCTTACATTGTAATAGTTAACTGTAAAACCTCCATTAAGCACATTTCTGTGTATAATGTAGCAGCTGTGACATTCGCTCACTCCTTCGTTTCATTGATGGCATCATTTTATGTGAATTTGCCATTATCCCTTTTATCTTTCCTGTCAGGAACTCTGAGGGCTTCAGCATTAGGGGAATGGCTTATATTGAGCCTTAAATCAGAGTGGCTCTCTCTTTAAAATTTCCCTCACAAGTGTTCCACTTTAAACTGCTCCAGTGCAGGTAGTGCTCAGAAATTAAAGTTGTCATAAGAAATGTTTTAGATTTTTCTGCATGATGGCAGTTTGTACCACTGTTGCCCTGCAGCAAGAAGGTCCTAGATACGACTCCTGGACTGGGCTCTTTCTGCATGGAGTTTGCATGTTATCTCTGTGCATGCTTAGGTTCTCTCTGGGTACTCTGGCTTCCTCCCACTGTCCAAAAACATGACCGTTAGGTTAACTGGTCTCTCTAAATTGCCCTTAGGCATGAATGCGTGTGTGCATAGTTATGTGTCTCTGTGTTGCCCTGAGAAGGACTGGCGAAATTCAAAGACCAGCCTGAAGAAAACATCCTGAACCATACAATGTAAAATAACTACTGAACATGTTTACAGATTTTACCACAATAATTGTAGCTCATCCCCTGTCCTTCACTTCTTTTAGTGTGTAAATGTTTAAAGTTTCAAGAAATCTTGCCAGAATGTTAGAAATCAATACGATCTTTGAAGTTTCTAGCACAACAACAATAGAGTTTTAAAAAACTTGGTACTCTGACAGAAACACCATTTGCATGTGGAAGAATGGTGCAAAAGTACTTTGCATTGGGTGCTCGTACCTTTCTACAGCAGTCAAAGGCGAGAGGCTTTGTGTATTCTGGACTGTACAGGCCATTTAATCCCAGGGCAACACATAGACACACAACTGTCAAAGACAACTAAGGGGGATTTATAGAGACCAGTTAACATAAAATTCATGTTTTTTTATCCCAGGTTAGGAAGCTTGAGTACAATGAGAGTGTGACACACAAATATGTGGTCACAGTTTTGTTTTGTTAGCGTTTTGATAAGAGTAAAGGGGAAAAACATGTGAACGTGGGGTGTAGTACCGGAGTGCTCCACCGGGTGGTAGTAGCGGGACTGAGTGTCCTGTTTGTCAGTCCGAAGCGGAGCGTGAAGAAGGACACAAGCGGTGACTATCTCTGTCTCGTTATTATCTGTGTTACAGAGACCCTGATCTTCCCTAAAATAATAAAATATAAACTGTAACGGTGATTGCACCGGCCCAATACCTGCAACAAGAACACATGCAAACCATTCGGAAAGACAATGGCAGTTGAAGCTTAAGTTTATTAAACAGTCAGTCAATCATTTCTATACTGCTTCTTCCATAGTGAGTCACAGGGAAGCTGGTGCCTATCTCCAGCAGTCTATGGGCGAGAGGCGGGGTACATCCTTAGCAAGTTGCCAGTCCATCGCGGGGCAACACACAAACAACCATGCACACACTCATACACCTAAGGGCAATTTAGAGAGACCAATTAACCTAACAGGCATGTCTTTGGACTGTGGGAGGAAGCCGGAGTACCCAGTGAGAACCCATGCATGCACAGGGAGAACCTGCAAACTCCATGCAGAAAGACCCCTGTCCAGAGTCGAACCCAGGACCTTCTTGCTGCAAGGCAACAGTGCTACCAACTGCGTCACCGTGCAGCCCTGTTTATTAAACAAATTATGTTAAAATGTAATATTTCATTGCAGCAAGAAAGAACTGAATTTAAATCCAGGCCAGGGCCTTTTTGCATGGAGTTTGAATGTTCTTATGCATGCGTGGGCACTCCAGCTTCCTCTCAAAGTCCAAAACCATGCATGCTAGGTTAATCAAGTTGTGTGTGTGAGTGAGTGTGTGGCTGTTATTCTCTATTGCCCTATTATGAACAATGACCACAATCCAGACTAGTAATGTAGATGTGGATGTGAATGTAAACAATGGATGGATGACATGTTATTTACATGTTAGGCTGGTCAAAATTGCTCATGATTAACCAGAAATCTACGTTATTATTCCTTCGCTGAAAGGCTTACAGCCCTTGATTTGGATGTTAACAAACAGACATGATGAATACTCTTGGCCTGTGTTTCAAAATGTCCTTCCACCAGCCTGAGGTGTACAGGAATTAATAAATTAAGAAACAATTGCATGTTCACACATACACATACACTCCCATACATGCAATTACCAGCAAACCCCATCACAGTGCGATCAGACAGCCCCATCAATCTTTATTACTGCAGGTACACACTCGACAATTACACAGACACATGAAGTCACAGATCTTTCCTCGTTTTTGTCACCTCCCCATTTCATTTTCTCTTTTCTCTGAGTTTTTCTCCTTACAGGGAAGCAGGAGCTTCACCTGGTTTAGAGCCGACAGGACATTTATCAGATGAACCTATTTTATATTGCTGTGAGATGAAAAGCACAGTGACCTCAGCTCATATAATCTACAATAGTGTAGGCTTATTGATAACAACAGGCTAGTGGAAGGTTGTCTCACTGAAACAGACAAATATTCTTTAACTTTGCTGCTGGTGTTTTGTGCATAATGTATGAAAATGGGGGAATTTTTCGCTTGAGAGAGGTGTTAATTAGTTTATCCTGAGATCTGTGATTAACAGCTAGAAAACTGAAAATGATAATAGAAGAGGCTGACTATGGCTATGGATGTTGTTCGAAAGTGGAAGCAGTTTTGCTGCTGTTTCAGCTTAAATCTAATGTGATTTTTGCAGAGTAAAGTCATTTGCATGTATGTGTGTGTGTGTGTGTGTGTGTGTGTGTGTGTGTATGTGTGTATGGGAGGTGGGTGTTCTAATGAAGATGATTTTTTCATTTTTGCACCCATCTAACAGGAACAGGGTCCAAAAATTACATTTCTCACTGAAAAAAACACATATTTGTGTTTTTATCATCATTACCTTTTCTGAAACCAAATGTAGGCTAGAATGTATGGATCTTCATTAAAAGTATTTGATTTCTGTGTAAAAAAGGATGACATGTTCCTATAATACAGCTGAAGAAAACTTATATCCATATAGTAGTGACTGACTATGCCAGCTCTTTTCAAACAGGAGGCTGTGCAGGAGACAATAAAAGCATTCAAGACAGTTAGCATTCAGTCAAGTTAAGACTTGGGCACAAATGGGTGCTCCAAATGGACAATGGCCCCAAGTATACTGCCACATTAGTTACAAAGCAATTAGCAAAAGGTTCATGGACAACAAAGCCATTGTTTGACCCAAGTCATACAGCTTGAAAGGCAGCTATATGAAAACACAATATGTATATATGTATACAAATGTCTGACCTTTTAGAAAGTAATAAAAAAATTCAATTCTCTAATTAGTCTGGCATTTATCAATGCCAGTCCGGTCAGTTGGTTATCCTAACTGACCGGAAACAAGACGTATTTTGTCTCATTTGATGTCAGACAGTGAGAAATAAAAGGGTTATATGTCATTTCTACAGATATGTAAATATCTCGCTTCAAATGTATATGCCACATGAATCAAAATAAATTAAAAGCATCATTACCTGTAATTTTCTGCTTATTTTGTGGTTAAACGTGTTAAACGGACCTATTTAATGCTAATTATGGTGTGGAATGCTGATTGTGACAGCCATAATTAAGAGTTGAGACAAAAGACACAGCTCCACAAGAGTTCTGCAGCTCAACTTTTAGACAAACTGGTATTTATTTATTTAATCAAAAATTTTAGGCATTAATTCCCTTCATATTCCATACAGCACAGTAATACATATCTCTATAAGTCGATACATTCATGAGGCAGAAAAACGTTTTAATTATGCAAGCCTGTACAGTCACGTAAAACAGTTTTAAATACTGCTATAAGGAGGAATAAAAGAAAGTACTTCTGTAGAAAATCACAATCCCATAAAACACTGTACTAAAATGCAAGAAGCGTCATTTGCACATTCAGGTTTATATAATTATGACAATGTGCTGTACGTAATTGTGTTCCTCTGATAATAAATGCATCATTTATTTTATACATTACTAGTTCTATGGCACAAACTGATTTAAAGCTTCAGTCTAAGACAAATTTTATTTGTGTGTACACTTGTTCACCCACACACACAAACACTCACATACTCTCCTAACTCACACACTAAATAGCTGAGTTAGGAGAGAGAGAAAGAGAGGAAACTGAGGTTGTGTAGGAGAGAAAACACCATTTACCCTTTTGATTGATTTATGTTTGGTTATCTTTTTAATATCAGGCTGCAGAAAATATAGTTCCCATATTTTTTACTTCATAATGGGAAATATTTCCTTGTAATGACCTCCCCTCCCACACTTGTTCCCATCTTCTCAACTTGCAGAGGGAGGAGCCTGCTGGATATGAAACTTACCACTGTTTTGGTTTCTCAGAATGTCTGCCTCCAGCATGACATTAAGGTGCGAGTCCCTCACAAATGTCACATTAACATGAGCAAAACGCTGGATGGAGCCAACACGGAAATGAATGTCACCGCAACGCCGATCTGGCACCAGCTCCTCAGGGCCAAGAAGGAAACAATGTTTCTGTAATTTTACCCTCCTAATGATCACAACCTGTTCATTTAGCAGTATTGATTAAAATAAAGCACATATTTTAGGTCCATTACATTCATTGGCGGGAAGAGTGGGGGGTAGTTAAAGAGCTCATTGAGTGATTATTAGTTATTGACACGCTGGTCATTCATCTGCATTAAATAATGCACAACATCTACTGGCTTCTCCTTATGGTCTTCAATTATGGGCATCAATTTTCTGATGACAAAACATGGAATAAAATCATTAGTACGCCCATAGTATGAAAGACTCAGAGGTAATCAGTGAAGGAGTAAAAGAGGACACTTGAGAAATTAACTTTGAGCAAGGGCTTTAAGGTATAATGCGCAGGAAAAAAGGATGAGATGGCGGAGCGAAGGAGGTGAGAAACAGATGGCAATCGCCAATTCTTCATTCAGTTTGCAATTGTGGGGAAAATCAATTAGTGGAGCACAAAAATGGGAAATGGAGAGAAGACAAACCAGTTGCTGTCGATGTGATCTGCAGGAGGCAGGATGGTAAAGAATCGGGTATACTGTTACAAAAAAGGGTTTTGATCAAAGGTTTTAGATACACTTACTCACTTAATGGGTCTCATTATTTTCTTGACTATTTACATAGTAGTTTTTTACCAAAGGCATCAGAACTATAAATGAACACATGTGGGATTATGTAGTAAACAAAAAGTGGAAAATAACTAAACATTTTAATATTTTAGATTTTTCCAAATAGCCACCCTTTGCTTTGATGACTGCTTAGATCTCTTGGCGTTCTCTGAGCTTCATGAGGTGGTCACCTGAAATGGTTTTCCAAAGAGTCTTGAAAGAACTTCCCAGAGGTTCACTGAGAGACGGTCAAAGGTTAATATCTCAGTCACCACAGCAATGGGTGGCTACTTTCAAGAATCTAAAATATAAAACACAATTAAAGTTCTTTCGCAATTTTTCGTTTGCTACATAATTTCATATGTGTTCATTTACTGTTTTGATGCCTTCAGTGAGAAGCTACATACAATGTAAATAGTCATAAACATAAAGAAACCAGACAAATCTTCTAATTAATATTCTTAGTATTTCGGCTAACTACTATAAATATTGCAACTCAATAACAACGTTTTAGTCTGCATTTCACTAATAGTGGTTATTAGTGATGTTCCTATCAGGACAACTTAATCCTAATACCGATCTTAGATATTTAAGATTAGACGTTGCTAATGCTAAGACCTAACCCCATTCCAAAACAACATTAAGGACACTAAAATTAATTCTATCTCTATAATATATAATTAAATTATAAGTACAACATGGTCGACATAGCATTGGTATTCTGCCAACTTAATTTACTCACCATCGAGTATCAGGAGACTGGATTAGTTGTTTTTCTTGACAGCAACTGGTGTTTCTGCACTTTTCTTTAGCTACTCCAACAAGGGTTAACTAGTTTAAGCTACTATACTATCCTGACAATGCATCACCTAAGATGAGCGTAGCTTCATAATTTGCTTGTAAAGACATGGCTGACTTGAAGTTACAAAGTTGACTCATCTCCTGCTTCTGCTTACAGTGCTTTCATCCGGAGCTGTTAGTTGAAATGCTAGGTTACTGTCCCTACTTCAAAGTCAGAGCTTTGACTTGGAAAGCTGAAGGTTTCTCACAGCTTCCACCCTTAACATGCATGTATCTAAATAAAAAGTTGTGATGGCTGTAGAAGTGAAGTGTTTTTTTGAATCTTTGAAATTGTGTGTCTCCTTATATCTTTCACACACATGGTGATGTCCAACCTCTACTAGTAAGCAAATCTCTACAGTGCTTGAAAGTATAAAAATCCATGATAAAAAAAAAAAACATTCCTCTGGCTGATTTAGATTTAAAGCAATCTTTTAATGTTACCAACTTGTTTCTTCTAACTGGAAGTCATATTACAGTTTGGGGAGGCAAGAAGGCTTTCCAAAGTCAAAGACTTAGAGCTCAACGCCAAAGACAGATTGTTAAAATATCAGCGGAAACATGCAAAAAGTTGTTCAGCAATTTTAAAGAAAAATGTTTCTATTGGTTTTTGAAAAAGGTATAAATTATTTTTAACATGCCATTTTTAATAAAATGTAAATAAAACAGGTAAATATTCTTTTCAAAACTGATACTCTTTTTATGTTTTGAGATATCTTTCTCATTTCCTATCAGAAACAAACTTCTTGATTGGATGAAAAATAATTTTAAAAACTAAATCTGCCCTGGGGCATGAATAGTTTTTGGCTTAAACTTATATCATTATTAACTTGTACTGCTAATAACAGTTAGCCAGATGGCTAACCAAAGCAACGTGCGAATCCTGCTCTTTACTTTATGTCAAACTAGAACATAATAAAGCTGGGATGCAAATCAGAGTTAAATGTTTTTCATTAATAAATAACTAAATATTATTCAGTCTTTTGTGCATGTACATGTTCTTGACCACACAAAACACTGCCATTTTAAAATCATTATGTTCAGTACAACGCAAATGGATTTTAGTCACTGTATCATTGAGTTACTCAAATTGGAGGTCAAAATTAAGTAGTTGCCTCAATTGGCAGTGAAGCTGACATGGAAAAAGTTATGGTTCCTCACTCCATTCCATATTTTCTACATACATGGTTCCTATGCAGACCTTGAAAGTCTGCAGAAATGCAGGGAGTATAAAAAAATATTTCTAATTCAAGATCCATCCATCCATCCATCCATCCATCCATCCATCCATCCATCCATCCATGTTTTTAGCAACTTCCATATTTAAAGCCTTACCAGAAAAAATCATTGTGAATTTTCGTATTTATACTTTAAAATGGCTATAATGACTCTGGAAATTTAACTCTGTAAAAATACGCATTAAATTTGTGTAGAAACCCTTTAGGTAGGTGTTATGTTTGAAGAATTTAAAGAAAAACAAAGCAACACTTCTTTAAGTGTCTCAGAGATTTGAGCGCTAGATAAAAATTTATTTGTTTCCTACAGGCTCAGTAAAACAACTTAATATGTCTGATCCCTTTAGACATGTTTTAGCAGAAATCTGCCTTTTAGCAAAGCCCCATTAGATAGATGATCCCTAATAATATGCCGTGATGGCCATAGGATGAATGTGCATTGTTATCAATGCTCTGTCTTTGGGTCATACAGCACAATAGATGTGTATGTCTTTATTTAAAATGTGTTTTTTTTATACAGAGTATCAGTGACATGGAGTTAATGTGACTGGTTTGCTGTAACATGTTCCTGTAGAGCCAGGAGCAGTATGAGTAGACTTGAAATGTGTCACATTGGCCTTCAGACCGAATTCAGTGCGTCATAATGGGACCAAAAGCTTTGGATGGGGAAAACAAACCCAACAGGAAGGAAGAGCAGAAAATCAAGTCCTCTCTACCTCTCTCTGTGTCTCAGTCCCTTTGAAAGATAAAGGGTTAAAGACATCTTCAGTTATTTTCATTATATGCATCTGGATGATGGCTAACAGTAAGTCATCAGACACCATTAATAGTTAATAGAGGACTATCTCCTAGCAGAAATTTCCTCATTCTAATAATGGAAAAGATGATAACTAGTTTAATAATAACTCAGTGCTACACTCACACCAAGTCATATTTCTTTTCTTGTGTTTTTGCAAAGCTACTGTAACAGTCAGGTCTACCATGAATAAATATTTAATCAACAAACAGAAAAAGGACAACCCCTTCATCCAACGATGGTCAGGGCGGAGTTCGGATGTGAGCATTGACTTGTGAGGGAACTATGAGCACAGCACAGTCAGCAGTATAGTCAGAGAATGTTGTTCATTTCATAAGAGCCCTGTTTAAGATGCATCCAAGACTCCTCTGCATATTAAAATGGAAATGACAGAGCTGTGTTACATTTCTAGAGAGAGACAGTCATGATTGTGGGCAGTGGGCACTCTGTATTTGGTTGTGCCTGAGTGAATCATCCCTCCAGGTGAGATGTGCAGCAATCAGACTGATAACAATTTCCCAACAGATAAAAGACTCAGCTCTTAAAAGTTCTTCCTCATTTCTGGAAAGGAATATGAAGGAGCATCCATATCTGATTGTTCACCAAGGATTCATTGTGTTGTTCTGTCATTTTATGTGTCGGAAATGGTAGCTCATTTCACTGGTAGATGGTGGTGATATGCTTTCAACTGTCATAAAGTTTAAAAACCAGCATATGTGTTATTTGCATGAAGGGAGTAATAACCATCTTACTGATGTTGTTTGCAGCGTTATGATTACTTTATTGATCTCGAGAGGCTTTGTAACTTTGCACCATGCATCTAATGTTTATTGTTGCACCTTTCAAACCAACCCATTTGTTATTACTAACAGGGTTTTTGGCCTGAATTAGTCCCATGTGGCCGAAGTTAGCCTGAAAGATTTGAGGGGCCATTGCTGGTAAGTTTGGACTCAAGAAGAGATACAGATGGGCTTTCCATTTTTGTCGTACTGGTACACCAACATCTTGATGCAGTGGGAGTTGGCTGGTGAGATCCAAGGGCTGCTTGTTATGGAGAAGTTGTGACTCGCATAAAATGGTTTTGGCTGCTTCTGACAGTGGACAAGGGCTCGGAGGACGTTGGCCGCCATGGCCCTGAAACGCTTGCTGATGAAGCAGTACAGGAAGAAGTTAACGCCAGTGTTGAGCAGTGCCAGCATGTTTGCCACATCAGTTAGCACGTGGAGCAGGCGGCCAGTGCTTTGCGAGGCTGGTGGGGGTGAGTAGAAGTGGTAGAGGATCAAGACAGTGCGCGGAGCCCACAGGACGGCAAAAATGGAGGTGATGGCAAAGAGAATGGCAGTGGTCTTGCCGGTGGAATAGCCACGCAGCCTGAAGCAGTTGCGGTGCTTTAGCAGCTTCCGCACAATACCGGTGTTGAGGGAGAAGAAAACAGTGCAGGGCAGCAAGTAGATGGTGGCACAGTGAGCCCAAACCAGGACATGCTCTGCCACTGTTCTTCTGCTGCGTTCTCCTCCACCTCCTCCTCCTTCATCTGTATTGCCAACCCCTGGTAGACTGTGCCAGAACTCAGGCCACCAGTAGTAGGGTGCAGCAGAGAGCAAACACCCGATGTACACTGCAAATATCACCTTACGTGTTCGGGCGGGGTAGGACACTGTGTGATAGCGGAGTGGGTGGCAAACAGCGATGTAGCGATCAATGGTGAGAGGCACTGTTATCCAGATGGACGTGTGGATGGAGGAGAACTCCAGAACCTGCACTGCACTGTTTATGGATGGAGGCAGGAAGGAAGCCAAGATGAAATCCTCCAGGATGAAGTCAACAAACACAATGAGGAGCAGAACAAGGATGTCAGCAGCAGCCAGTGCCAGGAGATAGTTATAGGAGGACTTCTGACGACGCAGCACCAGCTGGGACAGGATAACCACTGTCAGGATGTTAGCTAGGAGGAGTGGAGGTTGTAGGAGGGTGATTGAAGGAAATGGGAAAATGTTGGTGAAAGTAGAAAAGAAATGGGCAGAGGTTAGGGCAGGGAAGGAAACACAGAGATAGAGTGTTAGTGGACTCTAGTGATTAAATCAGCCAGCAATAAACAAGACAACAATGCAGAAGCAGGTAGCAGCAACAGAAATGCTCTTGACGTTCGGTACAGATGCTGACACAAGCTGCACACAACAAAAACATGCAAACAATTTTAATTTTAACTAGATAAACAATATTCTGCATTCAAGCTCAAAGTGTGCAAACCCTTTCTCTGTTTGTTCTTCCGTTCCATATTTTCAAATCTTTGACACCTGCTGGGTAATTTCAGGAGCACCTGCCTCTTCCCTAGGCCACTTTGTTACCTCCAATCAGGAGTTAAGTTACAACACAAACACAAGGGCAAGCTGTGCAGCATCACAGTCTTGGCCCTGTCTGCCATCCATTCGCCAGTAATTTAGCTTCTGGAATAAAATGCAAGTACAAGCCATCTTTCCCGGTCTGCCTCTCTACAGTGGTTTCCCCAGAATTAATCATTAGACATTCTCACTAATGTTGGCAATAATCCCTTGCCATTTTTTGTTTAACGTTTCATTCATAAATCAGATTATATTGGTAGGATAAGGACTTTTGAATTTATCATATATGGTAATGAAAAATGATGAAACACTCCAAAAGCCTGAATGCTGACATATAGATATTAAATATCAATTTTAACTAAATACTTTTTAACATTTTCTGTAAAGTGGGATAAAATACAATTGAGGTGAGGAATAAATTAGTACATCCCCACCCTCATACCCCCTTAAAATGGTTACAATCAGAACACAGCGGTAGCACAGCAGTAGAGCGCATTACCCATGGATAGAGATGCTTCGGCCCTCAACACGGCTGTCTTCTGGTCCCGAACACAGTGACCTGTGCTGCATGTCTTCCACACCTCTTCACCACATTTCCTGTCTGCCTACTTTCAAGACATTACTAAATAAAGGCCATTAATGCCTGAAAACAAATCTTAAAAATGGTTTAAATCACACACAGGTGTATGATATTATGTGCATATCATTAGAACATCCTTAATATTTTAAGCCTTATCCTGTTAAAAACTCAATGATTTAGTTTGTTGTGCTTCTGACTGTTGAAGTGAGAGTAAACACTGTTGTCAGAGAAAATGACCTGCCTGTGTCCTTCAGAAAGAAGACTGTAGCGGTTCATTAATGTATTATGAAATAAGAGGAGTAAAGAGATCTAATACATTAGAAAGTGTAGGCTATTCAAAACAAATGCCCACATATCCAGGTCTGACAATCAAAATGAGTTTACCTTGAAGCAGGTCAAAAGATGCTAAGCAAAGTCGCACAAGACGCAATCAGAAAGAGACTGCATATATTTTTTTTTCATTTTCTTCATTATTTATTTTATTTTCATGGGAGGAGTTCAAAAAGGAAACTTTTTGTCTGTAAGAATAACATAAAGCTCAGACACAAGTTTGTTCTAGAATAGTGCTCTTTGGACAGATTATTGGGACACTACAGAGGACATGTCTGGCACACCTGCATTTGAATCATGGAGGTGGAAATGTCATGGTTCAGGTATGCTTTAATGCAGCAGGACCTGTTCTGCCCACCATCATAGTATCCGTAATGTCCACGTAACAGAGGCTGCTGAGGAAAATGAGAGAACGTGTAAGGAATCAGAGCTAAGCAGAGCTTGATCCTGCAGCCTGAAGATGGCTCAAAACAAAACAGTAACAAGGACAGACTTAAGAAACAAGAAGTTCTGGGCCATGTTAATACACAGATATTGATCCTTTTAAGATGCTCAGTCCTTTTGAAATTGGGTATACATACAAGAATCCTAGTCAAATATCTCAAGACTGAAAAGTGAGAAGTGGGCTAAATTCTCCTCAGACCGATGTCAGAGATTGGTATCTGACTACAAGAAGTGTCTCAGTCATATAGGGTAACACTAGCTATTAGGAAGCAGGCTCCATTAAACTCTTCCCTTCGTTGTAAAACACATTTTAGTCTTTTTTTTGTTTGTTTAATGAGTCAAAAAAAAAATATCATCTTTGTTGTTTAGGTGCAATTAAATCATTTTTTCTTCCATGATTTAGGTGAAAGGGTATAACATTTTTGTAGTAGGTAGAAATAATTTTAGAAAAGAAGATTTTGGAGTTTTTTTTTCTTCACAAATATCTACATACAAACTAATAAATACCTCAGAAGTATAATTTGTGGTTCAGTTACCAGCCTAACAGACAAACAGCGTGGTACCCATCATTGTTTCTTTGGCTAAGCCGACCACTTTAATCCAACTGGTTGGCACAGCATCAAGTCATGTCCAGTGTGTTTCCTCAAAAAAAGATGCTTTTGACATCCCACTGCAGCTTTAGAGACATTAATCCACTTAGCAGCCATCACTGTACATGCAAGGTGTGTGATCGTGTCCCTCTCTGCAATAATGCTTCTGGGATTGGATTAAATATGGCAGCTTGGAGTCTGGGACATCACACATCACAGCCTCAGCCACTATCAAGTGATTACAAATTACAAAGATGGCTCTGGATAATGACTAAAGATGTGCTTTCAAGACTGGAAGGATACGCAGCAGAGCGGGCACACATCAGCAAATGCTGGAGTCTGAACATGTACACACAACCAGATCATCAGGGATGAGCCAATTCATTAGGGTCTGATCTATCAATAATCATAAATGACATGCCGAAGCTGTTTAGAATATTTAGCTCACCAATACATTTAGGGCTACTAAATGCTGCAATCTACAGTTAGATTAACATGTAATAAATTATATGGAAAGTTATCTTCAACATCAGCATAACCTGAATTTAGCTGGAGACCAATTTCAAAATATGTTGCAGTAAGTTATATGTATATGGCTATGGAAAACATTTATCTTGGTTATATTTATTTGCTGTTTCTAACAGATGCATTAACACGATTGCACATCTCATTTTCAGGGGAATAAGATATATTTATTGAATCCGGTTTTTCTTTGGAGATTGCTTTTATTCTCACGTTGTGTCCAGTGCTCATCCCTGATCATATTTTATTTTGCATTGAAAAAAAAGTACAAGTGAAGACCAGAAGAAGTTCGCCTGTTGGCCCACCTGAGTAAGCAAACAATTAACTATCAGGACATCCTCAGGTTGCTTATCGCTGTGGAGTTGGAGTTGAAGATGCCATCATACATCTGCTTCAACAAACAACTGTCATCTGGACAAAGCCAGTAGCACTGTGAGGATCATGTTCTTTGATTTCTCCAGTGCATTTAATACAATCCAACCTGATTTTCTTTGTCAGAAACTCCAGAAGACTCAGGTAGAGGCCTCAACAATCTCCTGGATCAAAGACTACCAAACAAACAGACCACAGTTTGTGACACTGAAGGGTTGTGAGTCTAACCAGGTAGTCAGCAGCACAGGAGCACCACAGGGGACCGTACTCTCACCAATCCTTTTCACTCTGTACACCTCAGACTTCCAGTACAAGACAGACTCCTGTCATCCACAGAAATACTCGGATGATTCTGCAGTCGGGGGGTGGATCAGAGATGGACAAGAAGCTGAGTACAGGAAGGTGGTGGACCGCTTTGTGGCATGGTGTGGAAACAATCATCTCATTTTGAACGTGACTAAAACAAAGGAGATGATTGTAGATTTTAAGAGAAACAGGAATAAGTCAAAAACTATTTCCATCATGGGAGAAGAGGTGGAGGTGATGGAGGAGTATAAATACCTCGGTGTTCACCTGGACAACAGACTGGAGTGGAGATGCAACTGTGAAGCCATCTACAAGAAGGGACAGAGCAGACTGTACTTCTTGAGGAAGCTTAGGTCCTTTGGTGTTTGCAGCAAGATGCTGCATATCTTCTATAAGTCTGTTGTGGAAAGTGTGATCTCTTCTACCATCATCTGCTGGGGAAGCAGCATCAGAACCAGGGACTTAAAAAAGCTCAACAAGCTGATAAAGAAGGCTGCCTCTGTTCTGGGGACTCCTCTGGAACCTCTGGAGATCATTGTGGAAAGAAGGATTCTTCATAAAATGAAGAACATTATGGAGAACCCTGAGCATCCTCTTCATGAGACTGTCCTACAGCAACAGAGTATCTTCGGTCAGAGGTTTCTTCAGATCTGCTGTAAGACGGAGCGCTACAGGAGATCCTTCCTGCCCACAGCCATCAGCATCTACAACGGCTCTTTGAGGAAACCTTCATAATATGAGCTATAACAACATTTAATTTCCCTTTAGGATTAATAAAGTATTTTTGAATTGAATTTGAATTGAAGTGTCTAAACCTGGTATGCAGTCAATAATTATTAGAAAAGTAAGGCATCTTTTAGGTCCTGCTTCAGGTATTTGATGGATTTTTCTCCTGTTTTGTGATAGGACAGAAGATCTGAAATTTGGATGCTGGTTATCTGTTGTGGTTTTTTTATGGTTTACATCTGTTCTTGTGGACTGTACCTGTCCACCTTCTTTTCCATTTCCTGTTCCTGGTTAAGACAAATTCACAACATTATATAACAAACTGGCCCCTCAGAAACAAAATGTGAAGAAATTTGTACTATATTTAACATTTCACCATCCTTAACAGGGTCCACCTGCGTGCTAATTAATCTTAGTGTAAATCCAGCTGTTCTGGGAAGGCCTCAGAGGTTTGTTAGAGAACATTAGTAAAGAAACATCATCATGAAGACCAAGAAACAAAGCGGACAGCTCAAAGGGCAGCTTGTGGATAACCGTTTAAACCATTTTCTGACAAAGGAAAGAGAATGACAACTGCAAACCTACCAAGATATGGCAGTCCCTACAGGGTGGACAAGGAGAACGTTAATCAGAGCAGCAGCCGAGAGCTCCACAGGCCAGGTGGGAGAAACTGTTGACAGGACAACTACTTTATGATCACTACATCCTAACTTTCACCCCTGCACTTTCACCACATTTTATGTGTATTGTTTAATCTAGTAGTTTTATTGCATTCTTTTTATTTTGATTGCTTATTTTAATAATGACATTATTTTCCTGTGTTCATTACATGTGGAAGAAAGTGCTCTGGTCATGTGGAACCTACAAATAAAATGTTATAAGTTGACCTTGAGAGTCTTTAAAGACAACTATAAATAACATTGATGTGTATTCACTTGTTAAAAAGACCCAGTGAAAGTCTAGACCTACATCCAAATGAGAATCTGTGGCATGACTTAAAAACTGATTCCAGAGACATTTATGTATCTAGATTTGCAAAGTTAACCAAAGACTTTCAGCTGTAATTGCAGCAAAAGGTGGTTCAACAAAGTATTGACTCAAGAAGGTGGAACAGCAAACATAGGTCACAGTTTTCAAATTTTATCTGTCAGACATGTGCAAAAAACCATGTGTAATTTTCCTTCCAATTTACAATTTTGTGCTATTTTGTGTTTGTGTACTGTACCTTTCAAATCCTCACGCTCTCTCTAGTAGCTCTGCCTATCAGACCACTAGTAGCTGAATGACATAAAATGGGAAAATGGGTGATATTTACTGTCCCTGGCTGGATGTTATTCTGTATGGGCTGCAGCAGGGGCCCTCTACAGATGAACAAAAGGGATCTGTCGTGAGCTTGACATTTTCCATTTAGCTGCAGCCACCCTGCATAAGGGTTGCCCATCCATTTTAGTTGATTCCTGCTTTTTTTCTTAACGTTGTCTTTGTGGATCTTTCTGGAATTTAGCAGGGACAGGGGAGCACAGACCGGGTTTGTCTCACAGGGGAAAGCCGAGGTACTACACACAAATCAAACTCGCAGAAAGATTAATGCAAATTTTATCCTCTTTGTTTAGCAAAAAAATACTAGCTTTATTACAGCATTGTTCTGCCAGTTTTTGCTTGATTGTGTGTTTGTCAGTGGGTATGTTTGTGTCTTCTCCCCCTGTTGCTCCTTAATATAAGGACGGCTATGGCCACTGACGTTGTTTAGTGGGAAGAGAAAAGACACAGCGTGCTCCCTGAGGTGTATAACAAGGCTGACTCATCCCGCCATTAAAGGCATGTGTTCAGTCGGGCTGTCGACACATGACCCCAAACCGTTTAACCCGGAAAGGCCGAAGGTAAAGCATGAGCGACATGACTGACTGAAGCTTGCTCATGGGCCTCCTATCAAACACAGAAAAGAAGAACGAAATCATTTGGAAATTATTTGGCACACTTTACAGGCTGACAGCATAACTGGAGGCTATTAAGAGCAAAGGAAATGAAAAAAGGGAGAGAAGGAAACCTTGTTCTGGTAAAGGTCACAAGTTAAGAAAGAACAGGTGAATAAGAGGGAATGAGAGGCAGGATTATAGAGAAATACTAAGGAAGACAAAAAGAGAAAGGTACAGAGGAGAACTGTGAAGAGGAAAGGTGGGGAGTCAAAAGACACAGAGGAGGTGAAAATCAAAGTTAGCTTCAAAGGTCACACGCACTTTGTTCCTGATGACAACCATTTCCCTTTTGTCTTCTCTTAAGTGTCAGAGTGAACATAAAGCAGGTTGATCTATTAAATCTTTTGAGCAAAACCAGGGGCACGTCCTCAGTGGAAAGCCAGGGAAAAGCTTTCATTCCCTGTTAAAACTCTGATTTATATGCTTTCATTGCATACAAATGGAGATGTATCAGTGAAGAATATTTTAATCTGAAGATAGGTTTAACATGTGGGCTGAGTGGTGATGGGGTAGCACAAAAAAAGCAGAAATGAGAAAAGAGATGTGTATCAAAACAGGAAATTGAACTGTATTTTATAAATTAGGAGAAAAAAGAAGCTTCTGCATTAAACTAACAATACTGATGCAGTGTTTTGCTGCCTGCTCACCTCAGCAGCTATTCATTTAAGAAACAGACCACAGTGTCACGCTTCTGGGTTGAGGAAAATCCAAATGCTTAAGACTTGGAAACAAAAAGTGCTTGCAGGAACTGTTTTAAAATACTGAAAACTGCAGACCTTGACTGAAACAGTAAGGAATGATCCAACACTGAATAAAAGAATCGAGGAAGTGCAAAGACTGCAAGCAACAGTCAAGTCTTATGTCAAGTATTGACATTTGACATATTTGACTTTTGTACAATACTGTCATCAACACAACAATAATTTAAAGAGACAAAAGACAAAAACCAAACTAAAACACAATTTTTAGACTGCCTATTTGTTCTGCAAGAAAAGAACCAACTTGATGTTCAAATAGTCAGTGAATTCTTCCAAACGAAAAATAAACTGAAGGTGAAAATGAAGAGAGGCAAAATAAAGTCAGAGCACTAAATGAAATCAATATAAATTGATTGAAAAGAGAGAAATGAATAATTTAACAATCTCCAGATCACAGCTTTGCAATCATCCTCACATTGATAGTGCTGTAAATCTAACAAGCAAACACAGGGGTTTAGTTTGGTTTAGTTTCCAGCTTCTGGGACAGAGGTCTTTGTGTCAGCAGCTCAAACAAAGTCTGGTCTGTCATAGCAGATCTCTGATTTATTGCCTCAAACAACACCTCCCTCGTCTATTTTTCCTCACCCTCTCTGGCTTACTGGCTCTCCACCATCTCTCTGCAATACTGTATTTTTCTAAACAGCAGGCGGAGAACAAACCCAATGCTCGCAATCTCACCCTACCTTATTTATTTATTTGCAATGCTCAATCTGTTATTGCTCCCCCTTTTATCCCGACTATCCTAACCAATCTTAAACTCTGCGTTGAGAGTGATAGCATCTATTAACAAGACACCATCCCGCCCCAGATGCCCCGCTGCGGGTGCAGATTGATGGATCAATAGTTCAAACTGAAAATCGATGGAGCCCATCTCTTCATTAAGAAGCAGCTGACACTTGGCCTACACTATGGCACAGAAGAAGGAGTGGTTGTTGGCGCTGAGGATTCCTGACCTTTTCCCCTTGAATTGGTGGATAAGTGGGCCTGGGAGGAGATGTTTTCAAGTTTGCTCAGGCAGTCACCTTTTTGAGAAATCATCCTAGCTGTGACAACTGCGTAGTATTGTGCTATTAGTTGGAAATACTTTTTTATTGTAGCATGGCTGGTTGTTTTAGTTATATTTTACAGCTTGAATCTTAAAATTAGTGATAAGATTGTGGACATTTCCAGCTGTAAAGAGAAACAATTGGGCATCTAGATGACCTGAATGCGTATAGTAAGAAACAGAGATATAGCATTTGATATGAGGCAGACTTGCCTCAATGTTTCAGTGTCAATGGACTTGTTTGAACGTGTGAAATTGTTTGGCGGAAGTGTAAAAAAGTACACCGTCTCAACAGCAGAACATTGGAAACAGAATAATACGTATCAAGTGTATAATTTAAAAGAAATGAAAGAACTCAGATTTAGGAACAAAGGGCACATCTTTTAGAAACCAATTTCCTTTTATATTAGTCTGTCACTCGTCCAGGTTTAACACCTTCACAGCTCCTACCTGCAGCTCTATTTTCTCAAGTCATTTAACCTTTTTATCTAAAGTGAAGTGGGGTTTAAACAATCAAAGCACTGGTGTGTCACTGAAATGATCTCCCTAGACACCAGAGGGTCAACTTACCCTTTAATCCATTCCCTTGACCCCCTTCCGACCTAATATCACTTTAGTTTAGAAAAGCAAATTGAATGTGCTCATGTTTGTTGAAAAAAAAAAGAAGTTAGTGCCACCAGGTCTGGCTGACAACAACGCTCTGCGGTGTGGATGTTGTTACTGAATGAAGAAGCCTCAGTTTGCTATTTTCAGCATCAGTATGATGGGAAGCAAAGCCCTGTAAGAAGCTATTTAAGGAAACTGTATTTTCTACATGTCGAGACAAGTCTGGAGTTTTCCCAGCTGATAGAAAGCAAGACCTAAAGTATATAACAGGAAGGCTAAACAGAATACAGAAAAGTAGCAGTGTTATTAGCAACCTTTTGGACTTCTCAGAGTTAATGTAAAGAACTACATCCTCATAAATTTACATATGGAAACTGCTGCTTTGGTAATGGTAGTTGTGGTAAATACTAATGTAAGACTCCTAAGGAAAGATAACATTTCCTTTCGCCTCTTCATTTTAAAAATCAGTAAAACTCTGTTTTGGACTCACAAATGGTGTGACGACACCTCTCCTTATAATACACTGCCTGGCCACAAAAAAAGTTGGCCCCTGAATTTATCTAAGCAAATAGGTGCGAGCCTCCCATTGGATAATTACTGCATGGACGATTATGTTTCAACTGGCAAAAACAAGTTATTTAACCCCAACTGATGCAATGAGTTGCTTCTCATGTCTTAATCAAGCAGAGAAAACATCTAAGGAGATTGCAGAAACTACCAAAATTGGGTTAAGAACTGTATAACACATTATTAAAAACTGGAAGGATAGTGGGGACCCATCGTCTTCAAGGAAGAAATGTGGCTGGAAAAAAATCCTGAAAAATCGTGATCAGCGATGACTTAAACGTTTGGCGAAATCAAATCGAAGAAAAACAACATTAGAACTCCGGGCTACAGTATGTTTAATAGTGAAAGTAAGAGCATTTCCATTCACACAATGCAAAGGGAACTCAAGGGATTGGGACTGAACAGCTGTAAAGCCTTACGAAAACCTCTAATCAGTGAGGCTAACTGGAAAAAAAGGCTTCAGTTTGCTAGGGAGCATAAAGATTGGACTCTGGACCAATAGAAGAAGGTCATATGGTCTGATGAGTCCAGATTTACCCTGTTCCAGAGAGATGGAGGCATCAGGGTAAGAAGAGAGGCAGGTGAAGTGATGCACCCATCATGCCTAGTACCTACTGTACAAGCCTGTGGGGGCAGTGCTATGTTCTGGGGTTGCTGCAGGTGGTCAGGTCTGGGTTCAGCAACAGTATGTGTTGAAGGAATGAGGTCAGCTGACTACCTGAATATACTGAATGACCAGGTTATTCCATCAATGGATTTTTTTCTTCCCTGATGGCACGGGCATATTCCAAGATGATAATGCCAGGATTCATCGGGCTCGAATTGTGAAAGAGTGGTTCAGGGAGCATGAGACATCATTCTCACACATGGATTGGCCACCACAGAGACCTTAACCCGCTTGAGAATCTTTGGGATGTCCTGGAGAAGGCTTTGTGCAGCAGTCAGACTCATCATCATCAATGCAAGATCTTGGTGAAAAATTAATGCAACACTGGGTGGAAATAAATCTTGTGACATAGCAGAAGCTTATTGAAACAATGCCACAGCAAATGCATGCTGTAATCAAAGCTAAAGGCGGTCCAACGAAATATTAGAGTGTGTGACCTCTTTTTGGGTGGCAACTTTTTTTTGGCCAGGCAGTGAATAAAGAAATAATAACAGCGAAGAAGCTAAAAAATATTTTCCATGCTGCTTATATATCTTATTATAATATAGTCCCTAATACATTAGTAGGCATCATACACTAACCTCCTCATTTATTGGTTCCCTGGGTAAAGATGTGTGATATACCTTGAGCTAAATTAATGTTTTTATTCAAGTAGTACAAACCTGAACATTTGCTTTGGTTTTCTAACAGTGAGCTTTAAGAGATATTTTTATTTCCCTTACCATCCTCCTAAGTACAATGGTTGGAAATATAAACTTTCCCCCTCATCTAGTGTGGTTTGTCTGACTGTAGATAGATATGGGTCAATTTAGGCAGTAACTCTTTACTTGTAGTAATTTTATGAAGATCAGCACTTACACTATATTGCCAAAAGTATTTTTCTGTCTACTTTTACATCTACATGAACTTTGATGACATGCTATTCTTAATGCATATGGTTTAATTTGTTGATGGACTCACCGTTCACTATTCTGTAAACAAGGTTTAAGAGTGTGTTCATAGTTAGATGAGAAAACCAGAACTGCAGCCTCCGCTCTTATTCATCCCAGAGGTGTTTAAGAAGGTTGAGATCAGGACTCCGTGCAGTCAGGTTTCTCTACACCAAACCTTATACACCTGCAGCCATGGTGATGGGAAGTGATGGGAACACTTAAATTCATTGATTTCTTGGTGGCACCCAATACGTTTGGCAATTTACATGAGTGGGAAATTCTCATGTCTTTCCCATTTTGAAGAGTTTGTAAGAAAAGGGAAATGGACTTTGGTGTCACATTCATAAAGTACTTATAAAAGTCACAGCATAATAATTAAAAGTTCATAGATAATCAAATTATCTTAAAAAAAGAATAATGTAAATTAAGAATAGTTTGAGTTACATTTTTTAAGGTGAGGCTGTGCCACAGTGACAAAAGATTAATAAATCTTTTTCTACTACTCATCTCTGTGAATGCTAATAGATGTTGAGGGAGCTATCATTGCCTATACTTCTTCATGCATTCTTCATTAATTTTTAGGCATGACAACAGCTTTTTTTGTTTATATTGAGTTTGATGATAAAACCTCCAGAAGCAGATTATGTGCAGAAATGTCCAATTCCAACATGAGACTGGACCTTTATTAGACTTTTCTTGCCCCACAGAGTTGCTCATCAGCTAATGGTTTCCCACTGGACACTGTGTGCCTTAGCACTAAGTGTTAGACACAATGTTCAGTCCAAGGAGCAGGCCTCACATCCATAATCCCAGCATGTCAACGACAGCTTCTTTGTTATGCCGTTTGCCCTGCCTGCACATGTCTTCACTGTCTCCAGCAGCATGGCGTAGCGTGTAGAGACACAAACAGCAAGCTCGACTTAGCAATTAATTAAAAACGTGGCAATTAGTTTTAGCTCTGTCATCTCTAGCAGCCCCTCTCAACACTCTGAGGTGCTACTTCTCCTGAATCTTTCTGCTTATTAGCGCTCTGATCCCTATTCTAACAGCAATGTTCATCTCTTTGCTCCTTTCTTCCGTTTTTTTCTGGCCTGAGTATTTAAGCATTTTCTAGTTTTCATCTGGACACACTGAGTTTTTCTTCCATTGAATGACATGTATTATCCCTCTCTCATCACTTTCTTCCCTCAAATTACCACTCCTGATGTGACCCCTCTCTGCCCCGCAGCATGCATGTTTGAGTCGATGTTTGGGTGCATAAGTGATCGCTGTTAACTGATGAATCATCCACATCATAGTTTCCTGTCTATTAAGAGGTTTTACTGCCTGTGTGTTTGTAGGTCATGCTGTTGCTACTCACACATGCTGCTCCCATGAAACATTCATGGTTCAGCTTGAGTGGAATGGGCTGTGTCATAATGATTAAACAAGTTGCTGCTGCAAAGTATCAGCTTGCTGCACTTAACGTAGCCATCAATTCAGGTACCTGGTTGTAGTGCTGCCTTACTCTCCCCTGTTAACTCCAACTAGGTGGTTAAATAAACTGCCTCAGTTGTGTTTGTAAAGACAACTCTGCAGCATAATCAAAGAAATGACAGTAAAGCAAATCGCTTGTGCCAGACTTAAATAATTAGGCAGGATTTGAACAGAAAGAAAGACTTATTTTTACAAGACAGCAAATCTCTGGGGCAACTGCAGACTTGGCTCACAAAGGTGCTGAACTTTGCATTGCAGATTTATTTCCAAACAAAGGGCTTGCGTTGGTGATAGCATCTCATTTTCAATCTTTATCAGGGAAAAGTAATCAGATTTAAGGGAGATGTGTTAATCTTTGGGACTAGGTTGAGAGAGCCGTCAAAACTCATTGAGTAAAGTTGGAAATACTGGGTAAGTACAATGAAGTATTTCAAATCCTTCATTTTAACTGGATTTTATCTAAAAGAGCAACAGTAGTTTATTGGTAAAGTGGTTCATAATTATAAGGTGGAAGAAAAATTTTATGTAAATCTGAAAAATGTGGCATTCATTTGAATTCAGCCTCCCTGAGTGAATATGTTGTTAAACCACCTTTCCCTGCAATTACAACTGTGAGTATTTGTCCCTACTAGGTTTGTGCATTTAGAGAAGGAAGTTTTATACATTTTGTTTTTGCAACTTTTCTGAAGATCAGTGAAGTTGGAGACAATGATTATGAAGAGGAATTTTTAAGCTTTGCCACAGATTCTACATTACATTTCGGTTTGGACTTTGACCTGTACTATATATGCTTTGATTTAAATCATTTCACTGTAGCTATGTATGGTTAGTGTGTTCCACTGGCTGTGTGTTCAGTGTTGTCCTGCTAGAAGGTGAACCTCTGCCCCACTCATTTGCAGCCTGTAACAGGCTTTATTCCAGGATTGCTTCAAGATTGTGTCAAGCTTCATATATTTACCCATCAACTCTGACCAGCTTCCTTGTCCCTGCAAAAGGAAAGCATCCCCACAGCATCACCACCATGCTTAACATAGGGATGGTCTACTCTGGGTGATCAGTTAAGTAGATTCTCTGTCACACATTGGGTTTTACATCTAGGTAAAAACACTTTTTATTTGGGTCCCATCTGACCAGAGCACCATTTTCCACATGTTTGCCATATTTTCTCCATGGCTTTTTGCAAACTGCAAGCAAAGCTTCTCATGGTTTTCTTTCAACAATGTTTTTCAACTTGCTATTCTTCCATAAGGGCCATTTTTATATAGTGCACAATTAATAGTTGTCCTATAGTTAATAATAATTAATAGTTAATAGTTACTAACAGTTAATATAATAAATAGTTGCACTGCAGGAGATCCTTCCTGCCCACAGCCATCAGCATCTAGAAACGGCTCTTTGAAGAAACTTACATAATGAGCTGCAACAACATTCAATTTCACAGAACAGCTGAATTTATACTGAGATTAAATTATGCACATGTGGACTCCATTAACTAATTAGCTGAACTCTGGAGCCAGTTGCTTGCAATGAATCTTTTTTTTAAGTTTATCAGAGTAAATGTAGTTGAATATAAATGCTCGCCACAAAAATACTTAAAAACATGCATTATTTTCCCTCTACGTGACACTATGCACACCTTTTTGTTGCCTGACCACATACATTCACAACAAAATACACATGTTTTTGCTTGCAATGAGACACGTAAACATCAGCGCTCAGTAAATAAGTTTTGTTTCATCAAACATTTCTATTGTTTGGGTGACTTAAGTAAATTGGATGTATATATCTGGGGGGCTTTTGACATCTGCAGCCCAATTTCTGTTCAGACATCAGCAGATTTAATCTCTTTTCTGACCTCTAGTTTTTTTCTGTCTGTCTTTCTCTGTCCCAGTCTCTCTGTTTCGCACATACACAGACACCGCTTTGCCTCACTGTGTGGGAGCAGGTCATTGCTCATGGATCACGCAGTGGGACAGAGGCATTAAATGAGTCTGACAGCGATGGTGAATGGACTAATCATTCAGCAGTCAGGACAAAGGTGTTATCAAATCAGGTCACTGGAGAAAAAGTCAAACAGCACACACCTGTCCTGGAGGTCAAGCCAGAAAGATTACTCAGACAACTTTTCATGAACCTTTCTCCACCTATTTATATCTAATCTAAATACCAAAGATGTTCAGAAAAATAAATCCTGGAGGATTTTTTTCCTCATAGTAATGTTTAAAAGACATTGCTTTTAAGGGGGAGGAAGAATGACAGGCACAAGCAGAAACAAATACACTCAAAACATATATGCATGCGTGACAGCCACAAGGTCAGAGTGACAAATCAGCAGTGTGTGTGCAGCGGTGCACAGCAGTCTTACTCAGTCCTGCAAACAAGTGCACAACAAATCAAAATGCAAAGCGTAACTCTGGGAGAGCAGCGATGCAGACTCCAGAACAAGCTGCAGATTGCAACGCAGACTTTCTTACCAGGCAGGCCGAAACAGAGCAGGACGCTGTAGTAGATGACGGGCAGGGGTCCGAGAGGGCATCCCCCAGTGCTCCCATTGTGGTGTGACACAGGGAAGATGTGGCTGTGCTCCATGCCTTCTTTCCGTCCTTGTCCTCTTCCTCAGCTGAGCTCAGTGTCAAGAAGTCTGGCCAAAAAGATCAAACCATCGCTGGTTCAGATGAGAAGCTGTTCTGTCCTTGGGTGCCAATGAGCTTGAGTGTGTAGACAGTGGGTGCAGAGAATTGTGAGAAGGAGGGAAAACCGGCAGGAGATGGAGGAGGAGGAGGAGGAGGAGGAGGGAAAGAGAGACAAGACTCGAGGAAGAGGCAAGAAATTATGTGTGTTAGTAGGTGATGGAGAGGAGGGCGGCAGACAGACAGGGCTTGAGGAGGTGAGTGTGAAGGTAGAAGAGGTGTGGGGAGGATGCTGCGTGAGTGTGAGAGCTGGAGGGGAAATGAGAGTCAGAGGAGACAGCATAGCAGGAGGAGGAGGAGGAAAAAAGAAGAGGAGGGAGTGAGTGAACAAGGGAAGAAAAGGGCAGAGAGGGAGAAAAAGAGAGGAGGCTGTAGGTGGGAAGTGGAGGTGTTGGAGGAGAGAGACCGAGAGATAATAAAACTGACAAGGAGACAGAAGTGATGGATGTGAGGAGATAAAAGGAGAGTTAAGTTGACTGTGGAAAAGGACAGAGCTGTTGGTTTTCTGTCAGTCAGTCTCTTTATTGTTGGGTGAAATTCTGCACTTGTAAGATTCAGAAACTTCACAGCTTCTTTTACATATGTACAGACTCCTCCTTGGATAACAAACATACAGAAAACATACATGTGATCAGGGATGTGACAAGCCACAGGACACAAACTGTCTGAATATCATACCAAAATCCATAAACTATGAGCTGACAATGAAAATGTAGTATCTGACAATACAGTGTGTGTTTGGAGCACATTTCTAAGCCAAAACCAGATGATGAGAGGGACCAAAATGCAAGGTATGGACCTCTGCATGTACTTAGAAATGATCTGAAACTACAGGCTGAAGGAGCCATAGGTGGAAAGTATGCGAGCTCTCTGAAGGTGTATAAAAAAGGTCTTTATCTATACAACCTTGAGAAAGTATGCGAGCTCTCTGAAGGTGTATAAAAAAGGTCTTTATCTATACAACCTTGAGAATCCAATATCCGGCTTGAGATTTCTCCTGGATCGACGTGTAGATCTGTAATTTCAATATGGGCTTGATTGAAATAAAATCATATGTTAATTGAAGCCTGTGTTGGAGTGTCCCTTGAAGATATGCTGTATTGCTGAGTGACTTATCTAAATACACTTCAAAATCAACACATTTAAAATACATAAAGTCTCTGCTTTTTAACTTTGTTTGAGCTGGACTCCATAGTAGCGGCAGACCCTGTGTTTTTATTCCCCAAACATTCTCAGCTACAGCGAATCGCTATCAATATCTTAATGAATGTTATTTAACCATAATCACTGGGGAAATTCACAAAGGAGAGGAGTAGCGGGACTGTTCATTTTGTTGCTTCAGATAAACCAATTGAAATATCTATCTGAACAAAGCAAATCCCTCAAACAGCAGAAGCAGGTTTTTTTGCCGGGGCTTCGATTGCATTTAAAACCTATATCTACCTACCCCTATTTTCTGATCCCTCTAGGAACAGTGCCTTGCGAAAGTACTTGGCCCCCTTGAACTAGTCAACCTCTTGCCACATTTCAGGCTTCAAACATAAAAATATAAAATTCTAATTTTTTGTGAAGAATCAACAACAAGTGGGTCACAATCATAAAGTGGAATGAAATTTATTGGATGTGTCAAACGTTTTTAACAAATAAACAATTGAAAAGTGGGGCGTGCAATATTATTCGGCCCCTTTACTTTCAGTGCAGCAAACTCACTCCAGAAGTTCAGTGAGGATCTCTGAATGATCCAATGTTGTCCCAAATGACTGATGATGATAAATAGAATCCACCTGTGTGTAATCAAGTCTCCGTATAAAAGCACCTGCTCTGTGATAATCTCAAGGTTCTGTTCAAAGCGCAGAGAGCATCATGAAGACCAAGGAACACACCAGGCAGGTCCAAGATACTGTTATGGAGAAGTTTAAAGCCGGATTTGGATACAAAAAGATTTCCCAAGCTTTAAACAACCCAAGGAGCACTGTGCAAGCAATCATATTGAAATGGAAGAAGTATCAGACCACTGCAAATCTACTAAGACCCGGTCGTCCCTCTTTCATCTTGAACAAGGAGAAGACTGATCAGAGATGCAGCCAAGAGGCCCATGATCACTCTGGATGAACTGCAGAGATCTACAGCTGAGGTGGGAGAGTCTGTCCATAGGACAACAATCAGTTGTACACTGCACAAATCTGGCCTTTATGGAAGAGTGGCAAGAAGAAAGCCATTTCTCAAAGATATCCATAAAAAGTCTTGTTTAAAGTTTGCCACGAGCCACCTGGGAGACACACCAAACATGTGGAAGAAGGTGCTCTGGTCAGATGAAACTAAAATCAAACTGTTTGGCCACAATGCAAAACGATATGTTTGGCGTAAAAGCAACACAGCTCATAACCCTGAACACACCATCCCTACTGTCAAACATGGCGGTGGCAGCATTATGGTCTGGGCCTGCTTTTCGTCAGCAGGGACAGGGAAGATGGTCAAAATTGATGGGAAGATGGATGGGGCCAAATACAGGACCATTCTGGAAGAAAACCTGTTGGAGTCTGCAAGAGACCTGAGACTGGGACGGAGATTTATCTTCCAACAAGACAATGATCCAAAACATAAAGCCAAATCTACAATGGAATGGTTCACAAATAAACGTATCCAGGTGTTGGAATGGCCTAGTCAAAGTCCAGACCTGAATCCAAACGAGAATCTGTGGAACGAGCTGAAGACTGCTGTTCACGAACGCTCTCCATCCAACCTCACTGAGCTCGAGCTGTTTTGTAAGGAAGAATGGGCAAGAATTTCAGTCTCTCAATGTGCAAAACTGGTAGAGACAAACCCCAAGAGACTTGCAGCTGTAATTGCAGCAAAGGGTGTCACTACAAAGTATTAACGCAAGGGGGCCGAATAATATTGCACGCCCCACTTTTCAGGGTTTTTTTTGTTAAAAAAGTTTGATACATCCAATAAATTTCATTCCACTTCACGATTGTGTCCCACTTGTTGTTGATTCTTCACAAAAACGTTTAATTTTATATCTTTATGTTTGAAGCCTGAAATGTGGCAAGAGGTTGAAAAGTTCAAGGGGGCCGAAAACTTTCGCAAGGCACTGTATAACTCGACTGGTTGCTTTCAGAGTCCACCTGTCTATAATTTTATTTCACTAGAAACACAGCTGTTCTCTGAAGGCCACGTGGAAGTTTGTTAAAGAACATTGGTGAACAAACAGCATCATAAAGACCAAGGTACACAGAAAACAGGTAACGGAGAAAGTTGACAAGTTCAAAGCAGGGTTGGGTTATAAACAACATCCCAAGGTTTGACCAAATCACCAAGCACTGTTCAGTAGTCTGAAAACAGAAAAGGTGTGGCACAACTGAACACCTAGCAAAACATGGTGATCCACGTAACCTCACAAAGAGAACACTGATTATGAGGGCAGCCAAAAGGCCCATGGTATTTCTGAGACTCATCCACAGTTTAGGGGGGAGAATCTATTCACAGGATAACTAATAGTTGTACTCATGATAGTTGGCGTTCATGAAAGAGTGGCAAGAAAAAAAAATGTAGTTGAATGAAAGTCATTAGGAGTCACAGTTGAAGTTTGCCACAAATCATTGTTGGGGAACCACCCCAGCTACATGGAGAACAAGGACAAAACTTTACACAAAGAACCAAAGAAACTGGTAAAAACTCAGAATCCCAGAATTCAGAGTGTTTACCCATTTTCATGATAGCTTCCAGAAAGGAGGAGTCACGGCTAGAATCCCTGTGACGTCACAAAGCTACAAAACACGCAGCAGTCCTGGTTGCCCCCAGCTATTCATAGAGTGCACTGGGAGGACACACACGTGAACATCTTGATCTTGCTGACCAAGAAAAAGACTGCATCTTTCAAGAAACTTTGGATCCAATGTAAAGTGCTTTCTGTGTAACCAGTGACGGAACTCTGGCCAAAGATATGACTGGCTACCTGAACTGGCTGTCTGAGCTTCAGCAGAAAGAATATGATCAGATTCCCCAACAAGAGACAGTGTCTCTGGTTACTTCGACGAAGTGAGTTTTCCCGACTTTCTGAAGAAGACTGCCTTGAAACCACAGCTCCGTGCGTAGAGCAAGCATACCAGTACTGGGCGACTGCTCACTCCAGCCCCTAGGCCAAAAACATTCTTGAACGTAACATACGTGCTCATAAACACAGATTAATACTTTTATTAGTGATACTTAAGGTACATATGAGACTTGCATGGAACATTGGGGTTGCTAAATAGAGCCACATCCACAATTTTTATTATGCTATTGGTAAACTGAGCCGCTAATCCCAGATGTGACATCATCAGGCCTGTCGCACGTCAGTCAAATTGTGAGTGCATATTCGCTTTTTGCTGCCATCTTGGCAGTCTATAACACCATTCAATCCATTGGGAATCAATTCTCCAAAAGGTTAGTTATTTCTAATTCAGCAAATTTGAAACATTGTTTTATTATAAATTATGTTTAACATTCTTTTTGCTTTGCTTTGTGGACTGGTTGTTTGAACACCTGGCTGCTGGTTTTCTTAGTAGTTTAGTTGAATTTTACTTGCCTACAGTTAAACAGTTTCTTGATTAAGGTATTTTAAGTTAATGTATTTTGTTAATAAATTGTCGTATTTGGAGAATATATATTCTGTATATATGTACATGGCTTACTGTTTAAGAACGCATGTCTGCAAATTCACTCCTTCATCTATTTTTCTATAATACCACACCTCACCAGGCAGGTATTTATAAAACAATACCTGACAGAGTGAGAGCTGTTTGGCTAGTAATTTTTGATAATCAGGTGGTGCCCCAACTTGGTAATTTTGATTAAAATGACCAATTTTGTTAATAATTGCCATTGGCACTTGATAGTTGTTCAACACCATGTAGAGGATGCAGCAATCATGAGAAAGAAGTGCTCTTGACACAGCACCAAAAAGTAAATTCTTGGCCAACAGGTACAATGCAGCATGTGGTGAAAAAACAAGACATCATCCTAAACACAATATCTCTACTGTGACATAGGGTACCGGAGCCACAGTGCTATGATGCCTTTCTTCAGCAGGGACAGGGAAGTTGGTCAGAGATGATTAGAGGACGGATGTAGCTAAATAATAGACAATCGTTCAAGAAACCACATTAGAGATGTGTTATGATGGTCCAGTCAAAGTCCAGAGGTAAATCTAACTAAGGATCTGTGGCAGGACTTGATAATTGCTATAAATGGACACTCTCCAACCAAACAATGATCTTGAGCTACTTGAATGGGTAAGAATTTACACAGATATGTGAAGCTGGTACAGAAACCGCCCAAAAGTCTTTTTTGGCTTTAAATTGGGAAGAAAGGTGGTTCAACTGTCATGACAGTAGAGAGCTTTCTGACCTACATGGAGAAATCACACATATAATTGGGTAAAAATCAAGTGAAATATTTTATTTACAGAGAATAAAATAATATTGACAGGGGAGAACTGGAGGTGTGAGGATACAGCTTCTGTGGTATCTTGAAGAAGACAATAACAGTTAAATTGGGAAGGGAGGTGATAAGAGGACATTGCATGACATTGTGCTTGTCCATCACATAAAAACTCAATAAGCTTGTCGTAATATCATAACAAAATGTGAAAAGGTTCAAAATGGTTAAATAGCTTTGCAAGACACTGTATGTAAAAAGCTTTAGCAATCAGCAGCTAACAAAATGTGCGATGTCAATAATTTTACTTTTTTTGTCTTTACCTAAAGTGTAATGAGAGAAAATAACTGAGCACATTCTTGAAATTGGCACCATGTAAAAGCTAATTCTGAAATGGATTCAAACCTAATTAAACGTTTAATTAAGGGAAGGCAGTTTACAGATTTTTTCTTCACTATTTGATGCTTTAATAGCTCTTTTTATGGATATTTATACATCCCTTTAAATATTCTTTAGGCCATATTATGGACCTGTAATATAGGTTAATATGTTTCTGTGTCAAATCAGTGAGCAACAGTAGGGACAGTGAAGGTCAACATCCAAAGCTTTTTGTTCTTATGGTCACAGGTGTGGTTAACTGCTGTTCAAGGTTAATGTAACCTTGAACAGCAGTTACTGCAGTTTTTGTCGCTGAATGCAATCTGTTTCACCGAAAGACAATTTGCTTGTCTTGAAGGGCAATAGTCACATTTGACTGCTGCAGTAAGAGTCGGTACATAATGGTCTCAGGACTGTTATACTGCTGTAGATGTGCTACTGTGAAATAAAATGCATTTTTCTTGCTCCAATTATTCACATTTTTCTGTAAACACCAGCTTCAATCATGTTGTTGTGCAGACAAGTGAAAAAGATTGAATTTTGTGGTCCTTACACAGTTTATTTGAACCAATCTCTAGAATAGAGCGATGGGTTTGTAATGTACTTGAAAGGTGTGCAAAGCTGAGCATTCTCCAATATATAGTTTTGGTAAGAGGGCAGCAAGTGCAACAAAAATGCCTTTAATTTTCCTGCAGCAATACCTTTAAATAAAGGTTTAAACATGGACTCTAATTAGCTTTTTATTCTATGTAAAGGCTTAAGAGATACAATTGTAATTGTTTCAGCTAATGATAGATAGATAGATAGATAGATAGATAGATAGATAGATAGATAGATAGATAGATAGATAGATAGATAGATAGATAGATAGATAGATAGATAGATAGATAGATAGATAGATAGATAGATAGATAGATAGATAGATAGATAGATAGATAGATAGATAGATAGATAGATAGATAGATAGATAGATAGATAGATAGATAGATAGATAGATAGATAGATAGATAGATAGATAGATAGATAGATAGATAGATAGATAGATAGATAGATAGATAGATAGATAGATAGATAGATAGATAGATAGATAGATAGATAGATAGATAGATAGATAGATAGATAGATAGATAGAAGAGCTTGGGATGAAAATGATCTAACTCTTCAAGTTCATGTACTAGCGGTTCACAGGATGGCCACCAAACTGAATTTGGTTCTGTTTTGAGTTGTAGTTGCTGTTTTAGTTTAATAATCTATTTTCTATTGGTGCCTCTGTTTACCCTCTAAAAGCCACTAGCTGATTCTCCCAGCAATTTCGGTACATATTCCCCCCAGTTCATTCTGTCCTTGCCATATCCTCCTCAGTCCCATTTATGCTTGCTGTGTTGTCATGTTTTTTTTATTTATTCCCTGCTGCTTATGTTTCCACCTGAATATGTTTTTAGACTTTATTTCATTAAACTCAAGCACTTAATTTTTCTTTGCCACAAATAACTTGCTTTCTCCTGCTTTGGGGTCCTCATCATTACACAACATTACAGCCTTGTTTTTGCATTTTCAACTAACCTAAAGGCAGCAGTAACCTACTTCATATTTAAACAATGAGTATTAATAGTTTATGCTGCAAAAATTAACTCTTTTACACCAAAATACCGGGAGGAGGCCCAGGGGACGGCCCAGGACACGCTGGAGGGACTATGTCTCTCGGCTGGCCTGGGAACGCCTTGGGCTCCCCCTGGAGGAGCTGGAGGAGGTGTCTGGAGAGAGGGACGTCTGGGCGTCTCTGCTGAGTCTGCTGCCCCCGCGACCCGGTCCTGGATAAGCGGAAGACGACGAACGAACGAACGAACACCAAAATACATTCTTGCAGTGATGGACAGCATCATTTGACCCTCTATATTTAAAAATGGTAATCATCCACAAAAGCAAACTATTTTATAACAAATACAGTTTTCTGAGTTGCAGCATGAGAGGAGATAATTCTAATCAGTGAGCACTCAGTTCAAAGATGGCTTCCTTTGTTGATGTACTTCAAAATATTTGACGTTTACTACTTAGACATGATTTTAAAGCTTTGGTCTACAGTTTCCCTAATAATTGTGTGGTGCCTCCAGTTCACATTGAGGAAAGACAAGCACTTTATCAGTTTAGATGTCCTGGGAATTATTGTGTCTAAAATTAGCTGAAGATGTTGGCCTAACATACAAGCCTTAGCTCTAGCATGCTCGGCTAGCTCAAGCCACAGTATATATTTTGTTTAACTTTGGTTCGGTGCTTCCTCAGTACCACAGGCTGAGGTGCCAATCTGTGCCTCAAGCAGAGGAATTCATGTACCTTCGTGCCTTGTTAACAAGTAATAATAGGATAAGGCGTTAAACTGACAGAGGAATTGACGCCTTATCTGCAGCACTGCGGGTGTTGCTCTGGTCTGTCATGGTGAAGAGAAGCTGAGAAAAAATGACGCTCCTGATTCAACTGTCTGTCTACTTTCCAACCCTCACCCGTGGCCATGCAGTATAATATGGATCATGCAGTTGAAATGAGCTTCCTCCATATGGTGGCCTTGGAGATAAGGTGAGGGAAGGTAACCCCATTAACAAAGTGAAATACATTATAGAGATTAATTACAGAGTCTTCGTGCCTTTATTTCCATTATTATGATCATGATTTTCTGTTTACAGCTAATGAAAAAAACATTTAAAATTAGAATAATACATCGGACCAATAAAAATAATAGTTTCAATAAAGAAATATGGGAGTAATGAAAATAATGTTTAATACTTGCTTAAAGGTTGTTTTCAATCTGACTTTAGTCTGACATACAAGCCTCATCGGAACGCATATTTTCATTTATTGAATATGACAGTACATCCCTTCTGGCATGGAAATGTTTTGGGATCCCACAGAATGAACTGGATAGTGTCACCAGGGAGAAGGTACCTACCTCTCTGACCTGACCACAGATAAGCCCAACACATGCATTGATAGGCTAATGGATGAAACTGCTAACCAATGTGTGTCTCTGCCTCTAGCAGTATCAAACTCGAACTTGTTCCTCACTTTTTAAAAACAGGAAAATCTGAGTTTAATCACAGTTTAAGAAAACGTTGAAATGAAGGCTCTTCACACTTGAGCAAAGTAATAAGTATTTGTGATATCTTCAATATGATTTATTTCTAAAGATTTTTCATCTTGCATGTGTCTGATGAAAAATTCTGTACATAGAGCCTTCGTTTCAGTTAAAACAATTCACTGTCTATTTAAAACTACTGCTTTGTTTGTTTTTTGGCACTTTTGGCAATGATTTTTATTTGAAGTTCCTATGTCTATGGATATTTGTCAGGATGAATTTCAGTCACATGGAGTTTCAGTCACATTTTACTACCACTTTATAGTAAATGTGACACCTGTGTCAACAGGACTACTTTAATAAATGCACAAAAATGGAAGCAGCATGTTCACCTGTCCCACATCAACTGTAATGCCTGAAAAACATTTTATCACAAGTGGGGACAGGTGACTTTATATTTTTAGGAAATTGCAAGACACCAGGACAATGACAGGGGAATATAGTTCATTGGTTGTTTTTAAAGAACAGTGGTGATGTTGACATGTTTTCTAAGCTATATTGTATTCCTTATGGCCTCAGAATGTGTGAACCTGTAGTGTGTTGGTGACTGATAAACCCTAGCTAGCAATTTTAGGTATATTCTGTTGTCCTTATGAAATTTCCTGCAAATTCATCTAATATTAAAACCCTAATTTGTTCTTCCTGCTTGTGACCAGCATTTAATTGACAATTTCTCTGCAACCTGCAATTTGTTTTTTTGCATGTAATAGTTAAGACATTGATGAACTTCATTAAAATAATCAACACACAAACTAAACAGTAGTGCCAAACCCCAGCCTTACTTTCCAACATTAATCTCTGCAGACATGCTGTTTTCTTTTATTTTAATATTTCATTGAATTACGTGAGAAATTAAATTTGGATAATTTACTAAAAACACCTTAGGGTTGACGGCATCACCATTTCAAACTGTGATACCGTCAACCTAAGTAAGCTCCTACTCTACAACTGTTATTCAATTTAGCCTTTAAATATTCTAGAAAACAAAAAACAAAAAACCCTTAAGATTTTATTACAATGATGTTTCTGAAATGCATATTACATGTAATGTAATAAAAAAGGTGTAAAGTGTTCAAAGTTAGATGAAATGCTTTCCAACGTCTATTTCACATCTCACCCATATCACATAACTAATTTATATACCAAATAACTAACTTTTTTTTGCCAATGCATAGAACTCATTACTTCTTATACAATGATTTACAATCCAGACAGCCTTAGGCTTTCAGGATTTGCTACTTCTGCACAGATTGGCTCTCAAAGCAGCAATGTGCACGGTCAAAGATGTCCATTTAGAGCGCTGTCAGCGGAACCTCTACTTTCTATGAGCCTCTTCAGCACAATCAGAGCCTACGCCACCTCTCCCCTATATCTAAATAAACAGAACCACAGTAATTCTCCCTGCTGTCTGATCGAGACACGGTATACAATTTTAAAAGGTGCTGTATGGAGCTGCAATAAGGACTTGAGGGCAGATAGGTACAAACTGTTTCGCACAAAGAAAGAAAGAAAGGTAAAAGGTTGGTTTTATGGAAGACAATAAGTTGCTGTGCTAGTGGAAAGCAGAGTATCAAAAAAGAGAAGAGTTCATCTTTATACATGTGTGGAAGTCAATTCATAACATCTTGATCCTGTATGAGTCAGCCGCTGCTTGAAATGAAGAACCGATTACAGAACCTGTCCAATAATGGATGGCCTGTTTCTGCCACGCATCTCAGACATGGGACATAGTGGGTGAAGGAGAAAGGAGTCACATGCTTCTAATTCTCTTTCTACATGGGAACAAATGAGCTGCAGGGAACATGGGATGTGGAGCACAGCAATTATGTATTAAATAAAATATGACCAGATGACAAGAATTGATTACAGGGAAATGTGGAATAGAATAAAAAGTGATTCTTCAACAGTAGCTGTTGTAGATGTAAGAGACCTCTGAAGGGGATGTGCATACCTGTTTTTTTAGTATATTTTCAGGTTTTAAAGCTTCTCATTGGTTGTTGACAAAAAAATAATACAAACTAGTAAAATGCATCTATAGGAAAAAATTAAAACAGACAAAATTGATTAACGTTTTTTATCAAGATGGTTTAATATGCATTTTCAACCATTAGTACAGTTATATTAATTGATTTCAGAAATATTACTACTTGCAGATTCACATCCTTTTCTGAGGCTAAACAACCTGTTTACCAGACAGCTCACTGCAGCCAAAGTAAACGGGGTGGAGGAGGAGAAGCCCAATGCTTTCTGGTGGAAGGGCAGTTTAATATCAACCTGGATGAGTTGCATGGAAAGAGCCTGGAGCTTGTCTGCAGCTGTCAGATATCAGGGCTGAAAATGTAATTAAATGCATTTGTTGAATTTGAAAAAGAAATACACTGAAATAGATTGGGAAAAAGCATAAGAATACATAAAATACAAATACACTAAATGCTACATTTACAGTAACTAAACAGACTTAATTAAGAAAACAGAAACAATTAAAACTTGTTCTGATGTTTATTTTCCTGATAAACAACCTGCAAACTGTAGTTTAATCCAGGTTCACAGTGGTTTTCTTTGATATGGCACATCTTCTAGACACAGTTGTCACTGGCATATTTTTTGTCACACAAACACACCGTCCACCCATCCAACCACCAAAACAACCAACCACCCATCACAAAAATGTAGGGATGATTGGCTTTTAGGTGGAACTTACAGAAAACATAAAATGTTCACACTATGATATATCAGGGAATTAGGGTATTTAAGTAGAAGCATGCAATAGTGAATTCCTAACCTCAAACAATTTATTGAAACAAAAGCCAACAGCAGTAGCAGTGGTGGGTATACCACAATATGCAATGTCAATGTTTCAATAACGTGTCATGTGCCCTTGAGTGTCAATTACAGCTTGACAGCAACGTCTCATGATGTTCACAAGTTGACTTATTGTCTGATGAGGCATGGCATCCCACTCTTCTTAAAAGAGTGGCCCTCAGGTCATTGAGGTTCTGGAGTACAGTTACGAGCCTCTAGGTCATAACTCAGCTGATGCCACAGGTTTTCTATGGGATTCAGGTCTGAAGTTAGTGCAGGCCACTCCATTCAAGGTACCCCAGTCTCCAGCACCCACTCCTTAAAGATGTTACCTTGATGAGCTGGAGCATTGTCATCCATGAAGATGAACTTAGGCCTGTTGTTTTCATGCAGGGGCACAATAACTAGATTAATGATATTCAGGTAATCAATTTGGTCCGTGAGGCAGACACTCTGTCTACTTTTAAGGCTAGGCTTAAAACTTTCCTTTTTGATAAAGCTTGTAGTTAGAGTGGCTTAGGCTATCTTTCTTATTTTTTACCTCCACCTTCCTCCCTCCCTGTTGGATGGAATAAGGGGGATTCAGGTTTGGCCTAAACCGGCTCAGTTATGGTTGAGGTGCAAACACACCCTCCATTTCTGCTACCTGTATGACCCTTTCTCTTTTCCAGTGGTTATAATCCGTCTGACAGAGACAGGTATCCCAATCCTTGTGGTTTTTAGTATAACAATGGCCATCAGTGGGTTCTAGATGGACAAACTTTATCAGTTTATTATTTTACTTAGTGCCCCTACACGTGGCCCGTTCTGGGGTGGCCGGGCTCTGGCACTCGGTGGTTTGGATTGGCCTCCCCGGCGGCCCTGCGCCGTTCCCGACCCTTTGTGGGGTGCCTTGAGACGACATTGTTGTAAATAAGCGCTACATAAATAAATAAACTGAAACTATCTCTGTAGTTATGCTGCTATAGGCTTAGGTTGCTGGAGGACATAATGACCACTTTCACCCTCTTTGCTACATTCTCACACTACTCTCCAATTTTGCATTATTTGCTGTTATTTCAGTTTTTAACTTTATGTTCTCTCTCTTTTCTCTTCCTAGAAGCTACACCTGGCCTGACTCTGTGTCTACCTGTGATACCTTTCTGGAGAGGGGCATCGTCCAAGCTGCTGCTGGCAACAACTTAATGCTCACCTTCTACCGATGATCCACATGGCCCTGTCGTTCAGTGTTTAACCCTTTCTCTCTCCTAGATATAGCAATTGACTGAGCTTTTACTGTAACTAATTATGTGCTCTCTTTCAGACTCTAACCTTGAAAACTGGCTCAGAGTTTATCTGTTCTTTCTTTCTAGATGAAACGACTAAAGGAGCTACATCCATTAACATTTACTTTTCCTTCCCATAGAAAGTACTCCTGGATCAGTGCTTCTTTGTTCTCTTTGTATCTTTGCTCTGTTCTCATCCAGGAAGAGGGAATGCTGCAAGTCACTGACTGGATGCAATCTGCTGAGTTTCCTTAGATAGAAACACTTTTTATCCAATTTGAATAAATAACTGAATCTGACTGCACTGTTCAATGGTTAGGATTAATTGGAATGTATGAACCTGACTTTTGTGAAGTGCCTTGAGACGACGTGTGTTGTGAATTGGCGCTATATAAATAAACTGAATTGAATTGCATTGTGGGCTTGTCACTGTACCATTCACAAAGTGTAGGGCAGTTCTGTATTGACCAGACACACCTGCCGACACTATAACACCACCACCAAAGGCTTGTCTTGTGACAACTGTGGCTGATGTATAGTGCTGTCCTTGACGTCTCCAACATCGTTGGCGGCCATCATTTCGGTTCAACATGAATCCACTTTCTTTACAGAACAGCACTGATAACCACTGGTCCCTCATCAATCGTAAATGTTCTCTGGCCCATATGAGATAAAGAGGATGCCTGTGCCTGTGGGAGTGATCAGGTTCCCTTGCAGGTCGTCTAGCATGCAGACCAGGCTGATGTAAATGGTTTTGAATGGTCTGATGTGACACCTGGGTGCCTCTCACCTTCCTAAAATGTGCCTGGAGTTAAGTAGCTTTCATCATCTGGTTCCGCAGGGCACTGTTCACCAAAGGATGTTAACTTCTATGCCTTTCTGTGACTCTTCTAGTCTCTGCCAAGCATTTGGATGGGATTGATTTTATTAACTTTAGTGTTGAATTGGGACTTATCAGTGTTTGCCTAATCTTAAGTGACCCAGATTGGTATTGGGCACAAAAAAAATCCTGATCAAGACATCCATGCTACACATTACTAAAATCATTAAACAAAACCAATTTTGTGAACTTAAAGCTGTATAAGGACCACAAATATAAATGTCCTGGTTTTTAGCAGCCATGTTATTGCAGTACATGCATACACAAAGTGTAATATAATAACCTGCATTAAGTGGTTTCTCCTAACATTGTGTCTTCAGGTGCGACAGGTTGAGCTCATGCTAGTGTTAAGAGGATAACCCTGTAAAAAACGACCTTTTCCTTTCATTAGGTAGGAAAAGAGGTCAGATTCTCACTGCTATGGTGTTCAATAATTCTTCAGCAGTATATAAGAGTTGAGTGCAACACTTTTCTTCCTTTATATCATCATCCTGCTCACCCATGCTATGCATAACACTGAAATTCTTTTTAAAAATCTGCTGTCGCTTTAAGTACATAGGCAGACACTTGTAAATGGTGAGTCAATAAATTCCTCTGCTTAAAGAAGCACTTATAAGAAGTGTTTTATATTACTTTAATCTTTAACAAAGTGCCAAATTAATCACATATCTAAAGATAAAATTGCTTAATGTTAAAAGATTGTATAATTGTTGTCAAAAACACATTCTTGTACTTTCTTATCAGGTGTCAATAAGTACTGTGATAACTTAATTTTTGTTCAGGAAGTGACACAAATGTTGTCAAAACTAAGAGCTTTAAGCCAATCTGTTGTCCCTTTGGCTCATGAAGCTGCTATTTGTGCCATAAATTACACAAAACATCACCAAACCCTACCTGGATGTGTCAAGGTTCATAATGAAGGACTCAAATGTAGAGATGACTGGGGGTGAAAAACATGATTCTTTAATAAATTATAAACTTACAAGGGTTGCATATGAGCTGAAATTACAGAGTAAAAGGGGAACTATTGAGCAGGCATGGAAAACAGGTGGGAGTGATCAGGTAATTGGCAAGTCCAGGTGGACTAGTCAAGCTTGATTGCATGATGACAGTGGTGAGAAAAGCTGAGCAGCTGAGGGAGAAACTGATATGACTGAGACTAAACCGAAATACACCGAAACACTAAATAAAGAAGGAAAAGACAAAAATAAACCTAGAATACACATGGAACAAACTAAGAAAAACTAAGCACAAGGAATGATACTGACACTGAACTAATGATAAAGAACATTAAATATAGCAAAACAAGGGACATCATGAACAGTAATGAAAAACACAACTGAAAACCCAAACCTAAGACCCAAGGATCATGACAGGATTATTGGAGAATGTTGCTTCTAAAAGCTTATTTGATGCCAACCTTTATTTGTAGTTCTTTGGAAAAATGTAAAAAAACTAAATAGTATTCAGGCATTCCCAGGAGAGGATGTCTAATCGAAAGCTTCCCAGTATCAAACAATAAATGGCTCAGAATAATTTAAAACTACTGGACACTCCAACCCTCTGTTAGCAGATTAAATGTTCATTTAAAGCTTGTATAAATACAAAGGCATTGAACCATTGTTGCTTATTTGGAAAGGTTGTCAGAATACAATATCTAGGGAAAAAAATGTCGGGAAAGCTTTGATTTATCTCTGAATATCTGAACAAGACACATGATTTACTTTTAAATGTCCTTTGGTTTATCAAATCTTTGGCCACAATGCTCAATGTTGACATGAATAATATTTGGAAACACGGTGGGGGAGGAGTGCTCAACTGGATAGCAACAAGAATTTAAAATTGTCTTTCAGCTCTTCATCCTTGGCTTACACTTATATAAAAAATGATCAATTTTATACAACCCAGCTAATATCTGGATAAATGTCCTTTAACAGGTTGTAGTAAAACCATGTGCTTTTAATATTCCTGACAAGATCTTTGTATAATTGTGGCTGGATAGATACGGGCACAGATTTGAGCCATGGTGATATACAGGTCCTTCTCAAAACATTAGCATATTGTGATGAAGTTCATTATTTTCCATAATGTCATGATGAAAATTTAACATTCATATATTTTAGATTCATTGCACACTAACTGAAATATTTCAGGTCTTTTATTGTTTTAATACGGATGATTTTGGCATACAGCTCATGAAAACCCAAAATTCCTATCTCACAAAATTAGCATATCATTAAAAGGGTCTCTAAACGAGCTATGAACCTAATCATCTGAATCAACGAGTTAACTCTAAACACCTGCAAAAGATTCCTGAGGCCTTTAAAACTCCCAGCCTGGTTCATCACTCAAAACCCCAATCATGGGTAAGACTGCCGACCTGACTGCTGTCCAGAAGGCCACTATTGACACCCTCAAGCAAGAGGGTAAGACACAGAAAGAAATTTCTGAACGAATACGCTGTTCCAAGAGTGCTGTATCAAGGCACCTCAGTGGGAAGTCTGTGGGAAGGAAAAAGTGTGGCAGAAAGCGCTGCACAACGAGAAGAGGTGACCGGACCTTGAGGAAGATTGTGGAGAAGGGCCGATTCCAGACCTTGGGGGACCTGCGGAAGCAGTGGACTGAGTCTGGAGTAGAAACATCCAGAGCCACCGTGTACAGGCGTGTGCAGGAAATGGGCTACAGGTGCCGCATTCCCCAGGTCAAGCCACTTTTGAACCAGAAACAGCGGCAGAAGCGCCTGACCTGGGCTACAGAGAAGCAGCACTGGACTGTTGCTCAGTGGTCCAAAGTACTTTTTTCGGATGAAAGCAAATTCTGCATGTCATTCGGAAATCAAGGTGCCAGAGTCTGGAGGAAGACTGGGGAGAAGGAAATGCCAAAATGCCAGAAGTCCAATGTCAAGTACCCACAGTCAGTGATGGTCTGGGGTGCTGTGTCAGCTGCTGGTGTTGGTCCACTGTGTTTTATCAAGGGCAGGGTCAATGCAGCTAGCTATCAGGAGATTTTGGAGCACTTCCTGCTTCCATCTGCTGAAATTCTTTATGGAGATGAAGATTTCATTTTTCAGCACGGCCTGGCACCTGCTCACAGTGCCAAAACCACTGGTAAATGGTTTAATGACCATGGTATCACTGTGCTCAATTGGCCTGCCAACTCTCCTGACCTGAACCCCATAGAGAATCTGTGGGATATTGTGAAGAGAACGTTGAGAGACTCAAGACCCAACACTCTGGATGAGCTAAAGGCCGCTATCGAAGCATCCTGGGCCTCCATAAGACCTCAGCAGTGCCACAGGCTGATTGCCTCCATGCCACGCCGCATTGACGCAGTCATTTCTGCCAAAGGATTCCCGACCAAGTATTGAGTGCATAACTGTACATGATTATTTGAAGGTTGACGTTTTTTGTATTAAAAACACTTTTCTTTTATTGGTCGGATGAAATATGCTAATTTTGTGAGATAGGAATTTTGGGTTTTCATGAGCTGTATGCCACAATCATCCGTATTAAGACAATAAAAGACCTGAAATATTTCAGTTAGTGTGCAATGAATCTAAAATATATGAATGTTAAATTTTCATCATTACATTATGGAATATAATGAACTTTATCACAATATGCTAATATTTTGCCTCAATCATATCCTTTGAAACTAGTACCTCGCTGGATTTGTGCGAAATAAAATGGCATATTTCTTATTACAGGTGAAAAAAATGACAATGGCAAAAATACCTACAGGCAAAATAAAAACAACAGTTTCAGCTTAGAGTATTATCTGCTATTAAAAAAATACGTATTTGATCCAACTTCTTGTGCATGGTGCTTCATCTGCAATATGGTAAACACAGAGGGCCCTGAAAAGTATAGTGAGGGGAACTAAACGGTCACTGGAGTGTCCCTACACTCTATGTAAGTAATTATTTTTCACTTATTTCATGTTTTTTATCTGTTCTGTGTATTTATCACTTTCATAGTTTTTCACACTACTCTATTAAGGAAATCAATGAAAGCAAAGCAAACAGAAATCATTGCTATCATTAAATGAAGAGTCCTGCACATGGACCAGATAAGGAAAGACTGGAAAAGGTTTTGTCAGTGAGTTTATTTTACAGATAAATTTCTGGTCTTGAACTGAGTGACCCAATTACAGTAGCAACAAAAAACAAAAATGGAGGAGAGGAAGGAAAATTGTGCTGTGTGAGTTTGTGTACCAACAGATGGCTCGCAACCTCCGGCTATATCTGAGTTTAGTTCAGCTGGACTTGGACCAAAATCACATTACTACTGTCAAAGAGCATGAGCCAATAAAATTAAGATGCTGATGAAGCAGTTGAGGTACTATACAGAGAAAATTGAGAACAATTTGCTGATTATTGCAGGGCTAATATTGTTAAAGAACAACAGAACTCCATTTTAAAAAGCAAAGCAGAAGGTGTTGTTGAACTCCAATCCGGAAGGTGGTGATACGATAGACTGAGAGAAAATAGCAGGTATTAAAACAAACTGAAGCTCTAGTACAATAAAGTAACATATGCCACTTCTAAGCAGCCATTAATAGGTTTAAAGCTGACGACTTAATAGGATAAAAGCTTATGAAGCCCCATTGAGTATTTTGAAAAAGTATTTAACTCTCCATGGATTTCATTTGCTTCTGCTTTGTCATTTACACTTAAATGTTTCAGATACATTTTAATACCAGACACAGGCAACCTAATTGAATACAAACTGCAGTTTTTAAATTATGTCTTATTTATTAAAGAAAAACAATCCAAATAAGCATGGCTTTTTTTTTATTAACCACATTTTTTGGTTAAATTTCATTAGTCACACACAGACCTGATCACTGCCAGATCTGTCAAACCAAGAAATAGAACCGGTCTGGCAACATGAAGTAGATTAAAACATCTAAAAAATCACACTACACCCTGATTTAAAGAAAATTCAAGAACATGAGAAACAAAGCTTTTGACATCTATCAGTCTGGAGGGTTACAATGCCATTTGAAAGGTTATGGGACTCCAGCAAACCACATTGTGAACCATTTTTGACAACATTACAAGAGCACATTGATGAATCATACAGGAGGAGGGACATTTCAGAGTGAAAAAAGTGACTTCCTGGTCTCTGGGGGCGAGGCTTTGATTCCCATAAAACCACATAGTCGGATTTAAAATGGATCCACCATACTGACTTCAGTATAATTCTGCCTCTGTATATGAAATGTACAGCACTTTGAATTTTTCTGCCGAGAAGGAAAAGGTTGAGGCCTGGCTGTGCCCCCAAGACATGCTAAAAATCTCACCATTTTGTTTTTAAATACCACTCTTCAAAGGGATACTGACCAAATTTGAAGCCAATAGCTCAAAATCCCAATGTTTGTCAAAGTTCGATATGAGTAAAATGTGAAAAAATGACCCTTTGGCCTAAAATGGCCGACCTTTGTTGGTTTTAGGACATACTTCTAAGAAACGTTTTCACTTGTTTTTCAAAGGTTCTACCTGAGTACCAAATTTAACAAGTGTTCGTTATACCGGTTGGCCTGTCTCAGTTTAGGGGGCGCTGTAGAGCTGTTTGGCCGTGGCCATTTTTAATTCCATTGAAATGAAAACATTTTACTAGGGGTGCAATTTTGTGCAAAGTTTGGTGAAATTCCAACACAGTGATATAAAGGATTCATTGCTAGGTATCAAAATGTTTGTTGGCAGTAACAGGTTTTGCCCCACCAACTGTGGCACATTATTAGGGTTTACATTTTCACATATGGCCCAGTAGATGTGGTTAGCTTTTTTCGGTAAATTAAATTGTCATCAAAAAACTACTTTTAGTATTTACTCAGACTGTCTCTGTGATATTAAAATTAGTTGGATAATCTGAAATTTGTGACACAAATGCTAAAGATATCTGTAAGGGGTTGTACTTTTTTATTGACACTAGAAAAAAACTGAGAAGAAAAACTAGACTGAAAATAAAGAAAAACAATGTGTGAGCAACAGAAGCAGAAAGTGGAGATTGCAACATTAAGGTATGCCAAAACTCACAGACAACACAAATATATAAAGTTCTGTCTGATGGGAAAAACTAAAGCTAAGAAACCAGCAGGACTGTGAACCTGCAGACATTTCACAGCTAAGCTTCAATAAGTTCCCATAAAAACCCTTCAAAGCAAGAAGAGCAAATTTAAACTTCACAAGTCTGAATTTCTGATCAAATTAGAAGAACTGTAAAAATATATTTCAGATCTCAAGGCTTCATATTAGGCTGGTAGACATAATAAGTCTGATAACAATGCCTTTAACCTATGTCATAGAGCAGAAATTGTGGGCAGTGTGCTTGTCAAATCATTTTCAAGAAGCAGAAACTGCTTATTATGAAGCAACCAGTTGTCTATAAGTCAGCTTAACAAATTCCTTTTATCTTTCTTGTATATGTTTGTCTTTTTTCCAGGAATGGGTCAGGAAAATTATCAAATTGAAAACAATTTGGATTTTCATTTCAACAACCATTGCTGAGTTCTTTATAAAGACCATTTAAGTGAGAAAGGGTGATACAAAGAATAGAGAACTAATAATAAAAAAAGTATAAGTTGAAAATAAAGGAGAAAATAAAAAACATGAAATTAAGGAAACTGTTTGAATTTTGTCATCATTACTGAAAGGAAACCATTTTACAATGGCAGAATCAAACTTAACAAGAAAAAACAACACTTTGCAGGAATCAGAAATATAGCTTCAAAATGAAAACAGCAGGCTAAGCAGACTATGTCTCTATCTTTCCAGTTGTCTCTTCACTTGACTTTTTGAGACACACAGGTGGAAGGGGGAGTCAAAGGGAGGATCAGCATCTTCTGATTGGGTTGAAGGCAAACATGTATAAGCAGAAGGGTCCATGGCTGAGGTGGAAGATAAAACATTTGAGGTGTGACAGGAAAGATGTGGGTCAAAGGAGGGTCGGATGTCTGTTTGGCTGTGAGCAGGAGAGGAGGATGCTGAGCTTGTTTCTGAACTGAACCTACTGAAGAATGTGTTCAGTTCATTGGTTCTGTCCAGGCCTCCATCGGTCCATCCTTCTGCTTGAAGCCTGTGATCTTCTTCATCCCTGACCACACATCTCTGATATTGTTTTGCTTGAGCTTGCTCTCCAGCTTATTCTTGTACACCTCCTTGTCATCTTTTATCTTGACTTTAAATTGCTTCTGTACACTCTTGAATAATTCTCTGTCTCTTTGTTTGCACTTGTTTCTTGTTAAGTAGATAATTCATGTCACTGTTGATCCAGGGTTTGTCATTGGGGAAGCATCTCACTGTTCTTGTGGGGATGATGTTATCCACACAGAAGTTTATATAGTCGGTTATATACGTAGTCATGGCATCGATGTCCTCTTCAGCTGTTATTAACAGAGTTAGTAATTTTGATCAAAATTACCAAGTCAAGGCACCAGCTCATTAACAGTAATTAGCCAAGCAGCTCTGAGTCTCTATCAGTTATTGTTTTAATGAATACCTGCCTGGTGAAATGCGGTGTTATAGATCAATAGATGAAGGAGTGAATTCATGCACTGGCATTCTCAAACAGCAAGCAGTTCCCACATGTACAGAATAAACACCAACAACTTCTCTCCAAACCCAAGAATTTATTAACAAATAATTCAACTTCAAGTTAAAATACTTTAATTAACAAACTCTTTAACTAGACTAGTAGCATTCAACTAAACTACAAAGAAAAATTAAAGGATGAGGAAAACTAACAAAGGAAACAAAAATAAAACTGAAACCAATAACCAGAAAAAGGATGCAGCGATATTGCAGTTTAATGTGAACATGTTTGTTTATGAGCCAAAGTTTGTTTTGAGAAATTTAGAATGATGCTAAATTAAAAACTAATTACGAACAGAAATTTGGATATGTTCAAACAACCAGTTCATGATGCAAGTCAGAAGGGTAACTAAAATATATTATATAAAAATTATATAACCTGCATAAAATATGAGGACATATTTTATGCAGGTTAGTGAGAAGGAGATTGACAATACAGATAAAAAGGAGCAAGCTCATGTTACTGGACCATCAGTGTTTAAACCACTCACTGAAATAACATTTGTCTTCACTTTAAAAACACAACCCAAAAACTAATTTTGAAGCTACAAGACTTAGAGGCATGTTAGCACTCAAACAGTTAAACACCACAAACAAATAAAAACACAATGAAATACATGATATTTAAATGCTTTTATCCTAAATTAATTTTCTTTGCTCAGACACAACCTCTTACATTAACCTTGCTGGTGAACAAGTATATACAGGTCCTTCTCAAAATATTAGCATATTGTGATAAAGTTCATTATTTTCCATAATGTCATGATGAAAATTTAACATTCATATATTTTAGATTCATTGCACACTAACTGAAATATTTCAGGTCTTTTATTGTCTTAATACGGATGATTTTGGCATACAGCTCATGAAAACCCAAAATTCCTATCTCACAAAATTAGCATATCATTAAAAGGGTCTCTAAACGAGCTATGAACCTAATCATCTGAATCAACGAGTTAACTCTAAACACCTGCAAAAGATTCCTGAGGCCTTTAAAACTCCCAGCCTGGTTCATCACTCAAAACCCCAATCATGGGTAAGACTGCCGACCTGACTGCTGTCCAGAAGGCCACTATTGACACCCTCAAGCAAGAGGGTAAGACACAGAAAGACATTTCTGAACAAATAGGCTGTTCCCAGGTGCCTTGATACAGCACTCTGGGAACAGCCTATTCGCCCAGACCATCACTGACTGTGGGTACTTGACACTGGACTTCTGGCATTTTGGCATTTCCTTCTCCCCAGTCTTCCTCCAGACTCTGGCACCTTGATTTCCAAATGACATGCAGAATTTGCTTTCATCCGAAAAAAGTACTTTGGACCACTGAGCAACAGTCCAGTGCTGCTTCTCTGTAGCCCAGGTCAGGCGCTTCTGCCGCTGTTTCTGGTTCAAAAGTGGCTTGACCTGGGGAATGCGGCACCTGTAGCCCATTTCCTGTACACGCCTGTGCACGGTGGCTCTGGATGTTTCTACTCCAGACTCAGTCCACTGCTTCCGCAGGTCCCCCAAGGTCTGGAATCGGCCCTTCTCCACAATCTTCCTCAGGGTCCGGTCACCTCTTCTCGTTGTGCGGCGTTTTCTGCCACACTTTTTCCTTCCCACAGACTTCCCACTGAGGTGCCTTGATACAGCACTCTGGGAACAGCCTATTCGTTCAGAAATTTCTTTCTGTGTCTTACCCTCTTGCTTGAGGGTGTCAATAGTGGCCTTCTGGACAGCAGTCAGGTCGGCAGTCTTACCCATGATTGGGGTTTTGAGTGATGAACCAGGCTGGGAGTTTTAAAGGCCTCAGGAATCTTTTGCAGGTGTTTAGAGTTAACTCGTTGATTCAGATGATTAGGTTCATAGCTCGTTTAGAGACCCTTTTAATGATATGCTAATTTTGTGAGATAGGAATTTTGGGTTTTCATGAGCTGTATGCCAAAATCATCCGTATTAAGACAATAAAAGACCTGAAATATGTCAGTTAGTGTGCAATGAATCTAAAATATATGAATGTTAAATTTTCATCATGACATGGAAAATAATGAACTTTATCACAATATGCTAATATTTTGAGAAGGACCAGTATATACACACACACCTTGATATCCCTTAAAGTAGCTGATGGAGACCAAACATGTATAGAGCTTTGGGGACTTTGTTTTCACCCTGTTTACTTTATCTGAAAGTTTTCGAGCATGAGGTGATATTAACTATTGATATCTTGTGTGATGACACCCTGGTGTTTTTTTTTTTTTTGTGTGTTGTTTTTTTTTTTGTGTGTGCTTATAAAACTGGACTGAAGAAGAGCAGGCAAGACATGTGCAATGATGTAGTATTTCTTTGGTGCTGCCCTGCAATTTGGAGCTGGTACTCAAAAAATAATGAGGGCAGAGGGAATAAATGGGAGCTGCATTGACAGAGAGAGAGAGTGAATGACAGTGTGAGAGGGGGATGTTGAATAAAACATAATCAACTGAAAGCGATGGATCAAATGTTTGGTGGTGCTTTCCACCACTGCACACCACAAACCAGCTTATGCAGTGCTGAACATACCTGCCAGCTTGAATGTGCATAGCAACAGTCTGCATATACTTTGTAATGTGTTCATAGAAAAATGTGTGTGCACAAACCTTTACTGGGCCATGGTTCTGGATTTAACCTCAGATTAAATTCACCAGGGAAATGACAACAACGTTAATTACTTACACATCCAGCTGCAATTATTCATGCTTAAACATGCTCTTTGTCTACACACACCAGCTACTGGTTGTTCTCCCTTCGCTGGCCACTTGAGCTCCCATTCCTGTCCCGTACCAGGGATCAGCTGGTCTGAGCAGGCTCATATTATCCCTATGTTATTAGACTGGGGAGATGGAGACATTTAACATGGTTGCTTCTGAGATCAAAGCCCCCATGGCTCTGCGTGTAAATTGCATTGCTCTTGCAAACAGTCTTATTAAAACATGACCACTAAGAAAGGGACTCCTGCTCTACTTTTCGAGTCCAGTTTCAGAAGCATGCACTGTTGGAGGGGTTTAATGTGATCTGTGAAGAGCTCTAATTGGCTGCTTATTGTTTCCAGGGTGCTGTGCATTTCTTTGTAGCTATAAGGTTCTCCTATTGATCACAGCAGATTACACCCAGTTTTAGCTGATCAGATGTACACACAGAATCACTTGTCCATCTTATCACACTGTTGAGGGTCATGGAGCAATGAACAACCCTTATTTTGTCTTTATTGTGTATGACTTTTCTGTATGAAGATACTTCTGTTTTACATTTTTATTAGCCTGCAGATAGTGTCAATAAGCTCTAAATTCAAAGAGGCTGAAACATGAGCACCTCCAGTGTTTCTGAATTAAGTGGCACATTTAGCTAAAATTTTATTTATCTTAAAATGATTCTTTAAAGTCACAATAAATTTATAGTATGAAAGCATAGTAAACTTTTAACTGGCTCCATAATACAGCATCATAAACTACTTTAGGTAAGTAAAATCATTAATTATTTCTTTCTTACATATTGTGTTTCCTGTTTCTGATGTAACTTTTGTTTGTCTCAGAAATTTTGTCACTTTAATTTTAATTAGTCCGTTAGGTCACAAATTTAAATCTGTTTAAACAGTTTCATCCAGCTTTCAGAGCTCACCATTGCACAAAAACACAACTCGTCAAAGTTGATAATATCATTTTTATTGTTCCAGATAATTGACTTGTGGCTATACTGCAATTATTTTTTGTTAAATCTCAGTGCTGCATGTGCTTGGGATAATTCTCATTAGTATATGCTTCTCCGACATTGGATAAAATATTGTTATGCCACAGTTATGCTGCTATATACTTGCACTGCGCAGGATGAGAGATTGTCGCAAATTCAGTGACTTTCCTGGACCAGTCTTGTTTATACTTTATATTAATGATTGTTAGATGTTGGCACAAATATCCAAACATACTCAATAAATACACTGATTTCTGCACATGCAAAAAAAGTCAAAGAAGCATCTTTGATTCTCATATCAGCTCTGACTCAAATACAAAATTGGCTTTTTAAATATTGTCTGTTATTGAATAACAAACTGTCTGTTTGATGCTCTGTAAATAACATAAAGTTATGTTATGTTCAAATGTTTTTTTGAGGGTTGAGGAGCTCAACATTATAACAGACTTTGTCACACCTTGGTCCCATTCTGGACTTTATGTTTTAAAAATTATGTAGAAAAAAGTTACCAAAACTGTTATCATCTTCAAAATTTTAAATGGAGAAGACCTTATTAAACAGTTGGCGCTGCTAGGATGTATCTTCCCTCAATTATGTTTTTTTTCATATTGATTACTGCATCACCAATTGACTATTGATGACCAGACCATATCTTAAGAAATGAGAACTGTTCAAGAAAACTTTTATCTATTCCTTACGTTACAACCACAAACATTACTGTAGTTTTTTTTTTTATGATTTTAGGTAAAACAACATAAAGCAGGACATTACTGAGGAATTAACTTAAAGTTGAATGAAAATCTGTTTACAGTTAAAAACCAGAAATGTTTGTCACACACATGTAGTCAGCCTACTTGAGTAAATATTATGTTGAACCAAATTCTGCTAAAATCACAGCAACGCAGTCAATAGAGGGGATTTGTGCACATCTCCCATGTCTTTCTACAGATTTTCAAATGAATTTAGATCTGGAATTTGACTGTGCCATTTAAACCAATATGGTTTAAACTCAACCATTCTACTGTAGCTCCAACTACATGTTTTCAAAAAGTTTTCTTTGACCACTGCTGTGCTTTTAGCCCCATCCATCTCCCCATCAACTCTGACCAGCTTGTCCCTGCTGAAGAAACCATCCCCCACCTCATGATGCTGCCACTACCATGTGTCACTGTAAGGATGGTGTGTTCAGGGTGATGTGCAGTTTCAGTTGTCTTCAAGTACAGTGTTTTGTATGTTATTTGATTTGTAATGTTATCCCATCAACTTGCCTGGAAGGAACTAATAAAGAAAATTACCCCATGAGCTAAATCTGTCACCAATAATCAGTATCCTTATTTGCATTAGTATCCAATTTTACTTTTTAGTTAACTACGTATGTAAGTAACTTACTAACTAACTAACTAACTACAATTTGAACAGTAACAGATTCTGTCATGGTTGCTCCTGTCTGAACACTATGTAACAGTGCCCTCTATTGGCTCATCTTTGTCATTACACACATCACAAACTAACCAGAGAAAGGCGGATGTCTTGGACGTGATCAGAGCCCGTAATTTTGGACGGACAGGCCCGAATCCGTCCAGTGTGTTCCTGCTTTCTGTCAGAACCAGTGGGGAGAAGGAACAGGTCGGGCCGGTACATTGACCCTGACCCTGCCAGTAAGTACCGAACATCTTTTTTATCGTTATCTTTGTCGGTAATCTTGTTCAAACTGGTTTCGGCCTGCTGGACTAACGCGGCTGTCAAAAACAAACGGTGTATATTTATCTTTTTCGCCGTAGTTTTCACCAGATATTGCTCATATTAGTAAAAACAACGAAAGTTCAAGGACTGTGTGTTGCAACTGCAGAAAGCTGCTTGATAAAAAGGATATTTTTAACAAAAATATAATAATTCTCAACCTCCTATTAGTGAAAAAACATATTGTATTGGGGCAATAAATAAGACACGACGCAGTCTCTGTTCCTTGTTTCACAATATGTAATAAAATAAAGCCTCACAAACATGGCAGCGCTTCATTGTGATGCTGAATCACGTCAGATGTCCCACATCAACATCTGTACACAAAAGAATGTGGTCAAATTTCTAACATTAAGATTACCTTAAAATATGGACATAAATAACAAATTATTATATATTTAATCATACTGCTGTGTCTTCTTTATGCAAAAAGTACTTAAATCAAGTAAAACGTTTAAATAAAAACAGATATTTCTGACTCGTAATAGAAAATCATCGCCCAATCAAGCATGCGCAGTAGCTTGAGACTGAAAAGGTCCAATCATATTTCGCCATTGCTGTAGCTTAGAAGGACCATAACGGATCAGTTCACTCGCTCATACAAATGTGCAACTTGTTTACTGCACGCATCTGTAAAATTATTCACCTGTTGTTGATGAAAGCTGTCTCTTAAAAATAAAATAATGGATACAGTATTCTTACATAAAAATTCCTTTTCTGACACATTTACTAAGTCTGTTTTAGCCCGTTGTTAAAGTCTACGTACAAAAAACATAATGAATTTGTGACTAATAATGTTTATAGTGGTTGGGCTTTAAAGATGGATGGATGAATGAATTGTTCTGTCTTTTTTTTTTTTTTTTTCCTTTACCCTCTTCATCATGGGTGCAATCTGCTTGTATTCCCAGGATTGCACATTGATCTCTACAGTAAAGACACATCAGACGCCCGAGTGTCACCATGCATTCTTCCACAACATATGCAGCCCTGCTCTGTCTGCTTGCTGGGGCAGCGACAGCCATTCAGACCCCTCAGACAGGTGAGAAAGGCCACCACCGGAACCAGATGGTGCTGTAAGGGTCAGCGGCAGGTGAATACAAGTGGGCGGAAAAAGACAGGAAGGTCGGGATGGCAGCAACTGTAACATACCCCTGTATTGTAAAAGAGTTACCACAGTATTAGAAATAAGCAGAAGAGACATTAAAATTTTTAAATCAATAAAGAACTTGGGGTTTTCACCATGCTTCTTGTTTAATTCATAAATTAATTTCAAATGATTGTTAATCCTTTTAAACATACTCCAATTTCATTAATGTTATTTGTAGTTTTAATTTGTCTTTCTAACACAAATTTCTGACATGCCAGCCCTGCAAATTAAATTTCAACGTAAAATAGCTTTGCTTTATGCAATGCTTTGCTATAAAGCAGCATCCAATGTCTATAAATTTAATTGATAGTGGAATTTATTAGTGGATGGTGCTATATATGGTGCATATGGATCCATTAATTTACACGTCTATACAGAAATAAATGATTGGAAAATAACAGTTTTAATGATCATGCACATTATCACGATACATGATGGTATAGATGCACAGAAAGTAATTTTGTAGCATAGTTGCAATCTCCTGTTTCTGTTAAATTTTTATGATTTTCTCTTTGAGATCTATAACAAGAAAAAGAACATTTAAAATATTTTTCAAGCCTTTTTTTATTATTATTCATATTAGATTCAGAGATTACATCATCCCTGAAAAACTCATTTGAAACGAATGTAAAATGATTACAGAGCTGATATTTAAAACTAGTTTTAGCATCAATATTTTGGCATATTAGGAAGTAGAGTGATGAGTGAGGTAACTTACAGAAATATTAGTGTCTGTGTGAATATTCTTGACAATGTAGATTGTTACTTAGTACTAGTACTGTTGCAGGTGCTGTAAGAAGATTTTTTGTTTAATTACTACTCAGACATTTGTGTGCATGCTCTACTACCTTTTTTAAATCAAAGAGCTCACCATTTTGTTAGAAAAATATAAAAGAATCAAGATAACTTGACCGAAACCAACTAAAATTGCACTACATTTAAGTTCACATAATTAAAAAATTTGCACCCAGATAATATGGCTGAAAGTTCAGTTATTCCTTTATGGATACCTTTGTGATTTGTGCCAGCTCTACAGATCCCTGCTACTGACTTTTTAATGTATTTATAAACCTGTTGTTTATAATCAAAAGTGTAAAAAACCTGTTCAAATTAACTGTTCAATAAAGTATTAATTTCATTTTTTGCTTGTCAATAAAAAATACTACTATGCTTCTATCTAGCCATATTTTCTAGCCCATTTGCCCTCTATTTGTAATGTGCAAGGACAGGTTTATTATAGGACACTTAAAGAACGTGAACCTATCATTTCCTTTTAGATAAAATTGTTAACTTCCAAAGAAGCATAATATGAGCTGTATAAAGGAATGTATGAAGTATTCCTACTGAGTTAATGTAAAGTTACTGTTCTCTCAGTGTTTCTGGAGAAGCAGCAGGCCACCTCGCTGATCTCCCGTCAGAAGAGAAATGCCGGACCGTCGACCTTGGAGCAGGCTTGCATGGAGAAGGTGTGCACCTATGAAGAAGCCAGGAAGTATTTCCAGGACTCATACCGCACGGTTAGCTTGCTTTTCATTTTCAAGTTCCTCTAAAACATCCTCATGTCTGATAACCAACAGATAAGACCTCCATGCACATTCTTCTTGCTTATCATGTGCATATTTTCTTCCAGGACATCTTCTGGTCTGTCTACATCGGTATGTTATATATTAAAAGAACCTCCCATTCAAGAATGCATTACCTCTTTTAACAGACTTGTTTTGTATTTAGATGGAGACCAGTGTGCTGAAAACCCCTGCATGAATGGAGCCATGTGTTCAGACAGTGTTGGAGGCTACGACTGCGTCTGCAAGTCAGGTTTCACAGGGGTCCACTGTGAAAAAGGTACAGGGCTGTTGCAGGCACCATGTAAATATTGCTGTCCCTTTAATACTTACACATTAGTGTGCACGCTCTGCTACTTTCTCTGTTTCATGAGGTAGATGAGACTCTTTGCACACTGGAAAAGCACAAAGGATGCTCACAGTTTTGTAAACCAGGGTACACGTCCTACCAGTGTTCCTGTGCCCGTGGGTGGAAGCTCAAAGAGAAGACCAAGTGTGAGCCTGCAGGTATGTTTATGTTGGCTTGAACAAAAGTCCAAATGACATTTTTTCTTATGTGTATTTTTTGCAAATTAGATGAAGTGAAGTTTCCTTCTTATTTACCATTGGTTACATTTATTTAAATAATTTAACTTCTCCTAAAATGTATTTTTAATAAATTCGTTGGCTGTAAAAGACCCTATCATTTCCGTTTGTATGGTAAAGAGAAAAGAAGAAATGGTAAATTCAATTCAATTCAATTCAATTCAAAAATACTTTATTAATCCCAAAGGGAAATTAAATGTTGTTATAGCTCATATTATGTAGGTTTCTTCAAAGAGCCGTTGTAGATGCTGATGGCTGTGAGCAGGAAGGATCTCCTGTAGTGTCCGTCTTACAGCAGATCTGAAGAAGCCTCTGACTGAAGACACTCTGTTGTTGTAGGACAGTCTCATGAAGAGGATGCTCAGGGTTCTCCATAATGTTCTTCATTTTATGAAGAATCTGTCTTTCCACAATGATCTCCAGTGGTTCCAGAGGAGTCCCCAGAACAGAACCAGCCTTTTTTATCAGCTTGTTGAACTTTTTTAAGTTCCTGGCTCTGATGCTGCTTCCCCAGCAGATGATGGTAGAAGAGATCACACTCTCCACAACAGACTTATAGAAGATATGCAGCATCTTGCTGCAAACACCAAAGGACCTAAGCTTCCTCAAAAAGTACAGTCTGCTCTGTCCCTTCTTGTAGATGGCTTCACATTTGCATCTCCACTCCAGTCTGTTGTTCAGGTGAACACCGAGGTATTTATACTCCTCCACCACCTCCACTTCTTCTCCCATGATAGAAATAGTTTTTGACTTATTCCTGTTTCTCTTAAAATCTACAATCATCTCCTTTGTTTTAGTCACGTTCAAAATGAGATGATTGTTTCCACACCATGCCACAAAGCGGTCCACCACCTTCCTGTACTCAGCTTCTTGTCCATCTCTGATCCACCCCACGACTGCAGAATCATCCGAGTATTTCTGCAGATGACAGGAGTCTGTCTTGTACTGGAAGTCTGAGGTGTACAGAGTGAAAAGGAATGGTGAGAGTACAGTCCCCTGTGGTGCTCCTGTGCTGCTGACTACCTGGTTAGACTCACAACCCTTCAGTCTCACAAACTGTGGTCTGTTTGTCAGGTAGTCTTTGATCCAGGAGATTGTTGAGGCCTCCACCTGAGTCTTCTGGAGTTTCTGACAAAACAAATCAGGTTGAATTGTGTTAAATGTTCTGGAGAAATCAAAGAACATGATCCTCACAGTGCTACTGGCTTTGTCCAGATGACAGTGGGTTTGTTGAAGCAGGTGTATGATGGCATCTTCAACTCCAACTCCACAGCGATAAACAAACTGAAGGGGATCCTGATGGTTTACTGTTTGCTTACTCAGGTGGGCCAACAGGAGTCTCTCTAGGACCTTCATGATGTGAGATGTCAGGGCAACAGGTCTATAGTCATTGAGGACTGATGGGTGAGTTTTCTTTGGTACCGGAACAAGACAGGAGGTCTTCCACAACACCGGAACCTTCTTCTGGGCCAGGCTAAGGTTGAAGAGGTGCTGCAGAATCCCACAGAGCTGCTCTGCGCAGGCCTTCAGGACTCTAGGGCTGACATGATCTGGACCTGCAGCCTTATTCCTATTCAGTCTCTCCAGTTGTCTCTTCACTTGACTTCTTGAGACACACAGGTGGAAGGGGGAAGCAAAGGAAGTATCAGCATCTTCTGATATGGTTGAAGGTAAACATGTAGAAGCAGAAGGGTCTAGGGCTGAGGTGGAAGATAAAACATTTGAGGTGTGACAGGAAAGATGTGGGTCAAAGGAGGATGGAATGTCTGTTTGGCTGTGAGAGGAGGATGCGAAGCTGGTTTCTGAACTGAACCTATTGAAGAATGTGTTCAGTTCATTGGCTCTGTCCAGACCTCCATCGGTCTGATCTTCTCTCTGCTTGAAGCCTGTGATCTTCTTCATCCCTGTCCACACATCTCTGATATTGTTTTGCTGGAGCCTGCTCTCCAGCTTCTTCTTGTACACCTCCTTGCTGTCTCTTATCTTGACTTTAAGTTGCTTCTGTAAACTCCTCAATAATTCTCTGTCTCTCTCTCTGAAGGCTCTTTTTTTCTTGTTAAGCAGGTCCTTCAGGTCACTGGTGATCCAAGGTTTGTTATTGGGGAAGCATCTCACGGTTCTGGTGGGGATGATGTTATCCACACAGAAGTTTATATAGTCGGTTACACACTCAGTCATGGCATTGATGTCCTCTCCATGTGGCTGGCACAGTGCGTCCCAGTCTGTAGCCTCAAAGCAACCTTGCAGAGCTTCTTCAGAAAAGTCAGAATTATAGCCATAAATTTACAAACACTGTCTAAGAAGACAGATAATTTAATTAACATTGTCTGGGATTAAATCAGATTAAACTTTTGAACTGTATCACTTGGGTCAAATGTTTCTCACTATAGTTTGCTGGAATTATGGCCCATTCCTTATAGAACTGGTCTAAATGGGTCAGGTTTTTAGACCCCTTCGTTTGCATGCACCTTTTAAGCTCTGCTTACATATTTTCTATGGGACTTAGTTTAGGGCTCTAAAATATTACCTTTGGTAATTTTGAAGATTTTTGCTCAAACTTTGTTTTCCTGGCTCATGTCTGGAACACTCATGCCTTAACATTTCAACATGATGCTCTTTCCTCATAATGCCATCTAATTTGTGAAGTGCACCTGTCAGTCCTGGAGCAAAACACTCACACATAACATGCTACCACTCCCGTAGAGTTGAAATGGTGTTCTCAGGCTTGCAAACCTACCCCCTTTACATCCAAAATAATGATGGTCATTATGTCCAAACACTTTAATTTCATCAGATCACAGGACAATTCTTTAAAGAGACTTGATTGATTGCATTTGCAAACTGCAATCTGGCTTTTTTACTTTGCTTTTGGAATAATAGCTTCTTCCTCTCTGATAGGCCTTCCAGTCCACGGTGGGACAAGAATCCTTTCACTGTAGATAAAGACACTTACTTACCTGCCTAAGCCAGCAACTTCACTAGGTCCTTTGCCTTTGTTTTGGGGTTAATTCACATATTTTGCTGTTTATAGTTGAGTATAATTTAAACCGATACATGTGGTACCTGTAGGCATCTGGACATTGTACCCAACAACCAAACCTATAGAGGTTCACATTTCTTTTCCCCATATCTTGGCTGATTTATTTGAATATTTCCACAATGTCAAAAAAGGAAACTGTGTTTGAGGTGTTTCTCTAAATTACATCTACAGGTATACCTTCATTTAACTCAGTTGTTGTGAAACAACCCAAAGCTTATAAAGCCTTGACTTATCTTTCCTCAAACAAATTTTCTCATTATTGTGGGATTTAGCAAATAGAAATAATTTATGTAATCCATACCGACGTAAATCTGGAAAATATTTGTCTATTTTAACATCAGACTGTGACAAAAAAGGTTATGTTACATTGTGTATGTAAAAAAATCTAGATTCAACTCTATGTAGCCTTTTGTTTGATTTTCCTTAACAAAAACTACATCTTATCAGAATTGTCTGTCCTTGTTAGTCAGAAACCCCTGTGGTCAGCTGAACAAACTGTCTCAGTGGAAGAACAGACAGTCAAGAATTGCTACCAGTAACTTTGAAGGACTTCCTTGTGCTTCAGCCGAGTGTCCTTGGCAGGTAAGGGGAGCCCAGTCCAATGAGCACCTTGCACATGTCTGTTTTGTGTTCCCATATCTCCATCCTTTTACCAGGCTCTCCTGAAGAGTCCAGAGTCTGAAGGCTACTGTAGTGGAGTAATTCTGAAGGAGAACCTGGTCTTGACTTCAGCCCAGTGTGCCATGAAATATACCTCCTTCCAGGTGGCAGTTGGTGAGTGTGGTGGACAAGAGTGTTGTATTGAATTCAAATTGTATGTATTTAATCAATTATTTACTCTCATATATTTGTCAATCAGTCATTTATTAATCTGATGTTTTTTCTTGACCTTCCTAAGAAAACTGATACAAAAAGACCAGCGCTGATTGATTTCATTAATGATGAATTTATTATTTATTTAAACTTGTCCATATTTATGTGGGTTTACTTTTTCTAAATGAGTATTAGACGAACTAACAACAAACATAAAAACAAACAAATGAACATGTCAAAAAGGGTCTGAAGTACTGAAGAAAGGTTCAGGAGAGTAATTATTTAATGGATGAAGCTACAGTGGTTAATCAGACTTCATCAGATATCACTCATAAAAACACGAATAAAATGATCTTTGCCTATCTGATTTTTTTTTTTTTAAATCTGAGCTAAGAGGAATGTTATATCTGTTCTTAACCAGTTCCAGATTAGCAGAGTAACACTGAATTTTCCCACCTCATGTCTGACTGGGAACAGCATCTCTTGCTTTCTGGATCTCAGGCTCTCAGCCAGAGGGCAGGAGAAAGGTCCAGCTCTTCATCTCTCTCTTTCTGTCTCTCTCTCTTACTGTTGTAAGATGTAACGAGCTTTTCAGATCCCAGCAGGGACTGTGACTCAGTATAAGAACAGAGGAAAAGAGAAGCTTACTTGCTGGGTTTAGCTATAGGATGTTTCCAGTGCATCTCTTTCAGGAGTTACAAAGAAACTCAAATTTCTTCTTACAAATCTGTGGATCAAAATTTCTCAAAAATGTCTGCAGGGAGACAAACAGGCAATATTAATGAAAACAGTCATGTTAGGCACAGTTAATCAGCCTGGACCATGCTATTTCAAAAGTCTCTTTCCAGATCGTTGTGCCATGTCCTAGATGTTCAACCAAAAAGTAGAGTTAGAACCTGAAGATGAATGAAATTTGAGAAAAGTGAAATAATGCAGATTGTATTGAAATATGAAGAAAACAGATAAAAATGAGATAATATATGAATTAATGCATGATGGTACACTAAGAGAATGAAAAAAATTGGGTTCATATAATTTGCTTTGTCTTAGCAACAAAATAAAAAATATACAAAAAAAAAAACAACATTTAGTTTATGTCTCAAAATTAATTTGATAAGTTTTAAAGGTAGTTTACAGGAGTTAGTGCCTTCTAGTGGCAAATCTCCAGACTGAACCCAGGTTTAAATCAGGAATTTGCAAATGGTTGGAAATTATAACAGCGTAAAATTATCAGTGAAAGATACTTGGTGTCTGTTGATAATATATTGCTCATTCTAATATATAAAACCACATATATTCTAATTTCAAAGTCACGTTGAACTTATGAAAACTGACTAATAATGTTGATCTGTAATATTTCGTTTCTGCCTGAAATTAAATTGAATTAGTATGACATAAAAAAGTTTACATTTTATTTATAAACATAATGATACCATGATTTCACTGAGGTATAATACATATACCTCAATAATGTCTCATAGCAATGTACTGTAAAATTATTGCTAATTTACTGTTAGGAAAGTACTATAATTTGTTTCATGGGTATGTTCAGTCTACTATCTGGCACGTTACTACAGTGATTGTGAAAAGTATTGATACCTCATGGCATTTTTTGCATTTCCTCATATTGTAACCCCAAACTTTAATGTATTTTATTTAGGTTTTCTGTGATTAAAAACTCCATCCATCCATTGTCTTTCGCTTATCCAAGATCAGGTCACGGGGATAACAGGTCTAGGGAGAAACCACCAAGGTCAGTCAGAATGGGTGGAGAGTGTCTGTGAACATCAAATTTAAAGTCTTCTTATCAATTGGATTTAGGTTTGCTCTTTGACTGGGCCGTTTCAACACCCGAATGTTTTTTTATCTAAACCCCTCCATTGCAGCTCTGGCTGTGTGTTTAGGGTCGTTGTTCTGCAGGAAGGTGAACCTTCATCCAAGTCTCAAATCTTTGCAGCCTCTAACTTATTTTCTTTCAGGATTACCTTGTATTTAGCTCCATTCATCTTTGCATCGTTCCTACCAGCTTCTCTGTCCCTGTTGAAGAAGAGTTTCCCCACACTATGATGATGCCACCACCATTTTTTCTCCTTGGGTATGATGTGTCTAGGGTGCAGTGTTTTGCATGTAGGCCAGAAAATTCAATGTCGGTGTCATCTAACCAGAGCAGCCTCTTCCACGCTTTCCGTATTCCTTACATTGCCACCAAAAATTTCAAAGGGGACAACTTATTTCAACATTAACTTTCTTTTTTGCCCCTTTTCCATACAGGGGTATGGCCACAGGGGTGGCTGGGGGTGGTACCTGGTGCCTTCAATGATTAATGCTCTCTTTGCCTGGTCTGTCAGTTAAGGTGGATGTATGTGTCTTGGTACTTTATGGATGTGCCACACTCTTTACATATTATGAATGACAACGAACAGTGCGAAGTGAGATGTTTAAAGCTTGGTATATTTGTTTTATACCCCAATTCTGCTTAAAAACCAATCAACTGACCGATCCAGCATGTTCCTTGGTCTTCACAATGCACTAATGTTTTCTACAACACCCTCTGAGATTTTAACAGAATAGCTGTTTGTACTGAGATTTTATTAATAAATTATGGCCAAGCGTACTAATTATGTGGCTTCTAAAGGCTGGATTTTATGTAAGGTATCAGAGTAAATGGGGCTCAAAAAATGCACAAACATGCATGCAAAGCAGTACAAACAACACACTTCTTTGTGTAACTTGGTCACACACAAATCTAATTAAATAACCTTTCATAACACTGAAGTTTGTAATACTTTCTCCAGACATTGTATGTGTCGTGAATCTGGGCACTGCTTTGTGCACCTCGAATTAACTAATCCTGTCATCTTTCCTTACCCGCGTCTCCTCAGGAAAGCGCAGCACAAACTATGAAGAGGGAGAGCAGATCCTGTATATAAAGCTAGTTCACCACCACCCTCGTTACATGAGAGACCTGAAAATGACCTTGCTGTGATCGAGCTTCGCGACCGCATAGTCTGTCTGCCAGAGAAAGACTTCGCTGAGAGCATCTTAATGTCTGGAGATTTCCCGGCTGTTGTCACCGGCTGGAAAGAACCCACACAGGTGTCCGGGTTCCAGGGGCCGCTCACTGTTAACCAATTGCAGTTCAGCACTCTGCCCAAGTGCAGGGAGACGTACTCCAAACTGATGATCATTAAAATGGGCTGCACCACTGCTCGGGCCAATGTCGACTGCAACATGGGCTCCGGCAGCCCCTTGCTTACTCTGTACAGAGATGTGTTGTTTCTCACAGGGGTGGTGAGCCAACCAGATGGGGCTGACTGCACCAAAGGGTACATCTTCCAAAAAGTGTTGCGCCACCTCACCTGGCTGCAGACACTCATGGATTCACGTTAGAATGGTGAAGTGAGGTAATAGATCAAGCTCGATTATAAATTTTGAATTATGCAGGTAAATATATACTAAAAAAGAGAATCTGTTGAATATCTTTCTTTCGTTTAAATTTAGTCGTCATAAGCTTCTGTGTGTGTGTTCTTTTTTTAAATATCCATGACAAAATAAACACTGGTTAATGTCTGATTTCTTCCCTGTCTGCACTTCACCTTTTATCCACAAGGTGGCTCTCTGTTAACGTCAATAGGAAGCTTTGTTCTTGCATGTGTCAAATACTCATTGGCAGTAAGACCTGTGAATTATTCAGCATGATTGTGATGTGAACATACCTTCCTATACTATTAAAGCTATGTTATGTCTGCAACAATGTAATAGTTAACATGCACCTTAAATGACTCCTGGTAATCATGGTTTCATGAATGTAATAAACCAGAAAACCCAAATTTTCATGGTTTTTGTATCTGATTTATATTAATGTAGCACATTATTTCTCACAGATATGGAGGAAAAGCAGTTTATAGATATTTGGGACATAGCTCATTTATAGACAAGACACATATGAAGTTTCCATTTTGAACATTTGTGTGCAATATCTTTTAAATTTTTTTACTTTCATTGTAAATTTTATTGTCAAGATCCGAAACCTCGATATTAATCTACAATAATACTATGTAAATTAGGGCACTACAGAACAATCTAACCCAGGCGATACTCACTGCTAAATGTAGTGCAAGAAAATATTTGCACTCCTATAGAGTTCTTCTTTAATATAAAAGATAAGTAAAGACAAAAAAGCCTTTTCTAAATGGAGATTTTAATTATTAAGAGAAAATAGTTATTCAAACCAACCAAGCCCTATTTTATGTGTATGTCCTCTCAACCCGATAACTGGTTGTGCCACTCCTGGGGGCAAAACCAGTGCCATTAAGTGTTTGGAATAACTGGGAATGATTCTTTAACATCCCTGTGAAGATATTTTGGACAACTCTTCTTTGCTGAATTGTTTAAGTCCACCATATTGGAGTGTTCTTGAATATTAACGACCTGTTTGAGGTCATCCAACAGCATTACTAATTTAAGTCCAGACTTTGACTAGGCCTCTTGTGATCCTACCCTTCAGTGTTCTTTTTTGTTTTGAGGAAATCAGAGGTAGACTTGCTGGTGTGCTTCTAGTCATTGTCCAGCTGCATAACCCAAGTGCACTTACGCTGAAGGTCACAAAGAATTCATAATTTCATTATTTACAGCAAGTCTTTCAGGCCATATAACACTACCACCACCACTATTAGAATGATGCTGTGTTCAGAAATGTTGTGTTAGTTTAATCTCCTTTCCATTTTCAGTACACAGAATATTTTTCTGAAGGTCTTGGGAATTATCAAGATCATTTTTGAGAAATGTATGATGGGTCTTTGTGTTCTTTTTGGTTAGCTGTGGTTTTTGCATCTCCCATTTTTGAACAGTCTCTTTCCTTTTGTTAAATGATTTATGAAAATGGAATTAGGAGGAAATAAAAATGGCAAAAAGTAGGTACAAATTAATCTTATGAATTGGTAAAAGATTTATCTGACTAAGAGGAATTACTTAAACAATATTTAAACTATTTTAATTGGGCTTTACGCATAGTCTGACAGACATAAGATAGTATGTTTTCTCCAATAAGGTGGTTTTCAAATAACAATCAGTTTGGGAACACTGTAGGATGATGCCTCTTTGGGATCCTCTGTCAGGATTTTTACATATCCAAAGACATGACTTTCAGATGCTGGTAATACACTGTAAGTTTTGAAAAAAAAATGTTTCCTCTTTGTTTAGTTTTCTCATTTTAGAAGATCAAACTGCACACTATATTGTTACGGTCAAGAAGGACTACACAAAAAAAACAAAATCAAAACAAAACAAGTACAGAAGCTAAGCTTTGAAAAACCTTCTAAATGGCTGGAGAACTACTCATCCAGACCACTTCATTTCTTCAAGATTTTCATAAAGAAACTTTGGAGAAGATGGCCATATATATATACACACACGTGGACAAAATTGCTGGTACCCCTCAGTTAATGAAAGAAAAACCCACAATGGTCACAGAAATAACTTGAATCTGACAAAGGTAATAATGAATACAAATTCTATGAAAATGAACAAATTAAAGTCTGACATTGCTTTCAAACATGCTTCAACAGAATCATTTAAAAAAAATAAACTCATGAAACAGGCCTGGACAAAAATGATGGTACCCTTAACTTAATATTTTGTTGCACTGCAATCAAATGATTCCTATAACTGTCAATGAGACTTCTGCACCTCTCAGCAGGTATTTTGGTCCACTCCTCATGAGCACACTGCTCCAGTTGTCTCAGGTTTGAAGGCTGCCTTTTCCAGACGGCATGTTTCAGCTCCTTCCAAAGATGCTCAATAGGATTTAGGTCAGGGCTCATAGAAGGTCACTTCAGAATAGTCCAATGTTTTCCTCTTAGCCATTTTTGGGTGTTTTTAGCTGTGTGTTTTGGGTCATTATCCTGTTCCAAGACCTATGACCTGCGACTGAGACCAAGCTTTCTGACACTGGGCAGCACATTTCTCTCTAATAATAAAGGAATGATTGTGTACTAGTCTTCTTCAGTCTCGTTGGGGACAAAAGTGCCAGCATACCAACTTGCTTCCCAAAACCAATATTTAGCAGCCATTAATTCGCTTATTGTCTGAGAGTAGCACATTAGCATGCTAAAATACACTAACTAGGAACTAATAAAAATTGCAGGATATTCATCTTAGAGGAAATGGAAAACAATGGGCATACATAGTTATGAGTAAATCTATCATTAATGTTAAACACAATAAAAAGTGGCTTGTGATCTTTTCCTATATATATTTAAATAGTACATGTAAAAATTTGCATTCCTTTTTAGCATTTCACTGTCTTGTTATTTTGTAAACAGTGGTGTTATATGACTCATTGGTGGAGGATTGCTTGATATGGTGGCTCTGCTCAGCAACATGGACACTGAAAACTGCTGAACACTTATGAAACGTTTTGTACCTTAAAGCCACATTATTTTAGATTATTTTTGCTCCCACTCGGCCATAATGAATATTGTTCAGTATCCAATATTGCTGCCATTCATAAATTGTAGTGAAAATTGTAGGTATATTAGCACTTTTGACAGCTTGAATCACATTAGACCAGTTTCACACATGGTACCATACAACCTGTTTGTAATCATGTTCACTGGTGTTTAGATGCATAAAATTGAAAGAAATGCATTGTTATTCGCTTTTAGCATTGCTTATAGCACCACAGTAATGAGCAAACCCCACTATTTTTCAAACTTGCCAACTCAACTCGGGTGTGACATCAATTTCAGATCCAAGTTATCACTTTCAATACAAATCCAGTGCAGTAGTAGGGCACACTGGGGCAGTTGGGACACTTTTGGCTTTTTCCATGCCTACACAAAATTAAATGCTAAAACAGCATTGCTTTAAATTATGTATTAAATCAACCAATAAGATCTGTTTCTCAGCTGGATTATTAATGTAAGATGCATTTTGTCTCTGCTTCTTTATGCTTTAAAACTGTATAACTATAAGTTGCAGTTGTAGTAGGAATTTAGAAATAACTTAAAAATTCAATTTGACCAAAATTTTCCACGTAAGTTGCTTAGTTTTTGCTTTGTTATATTTAATGTCATATTTAATGTTTTGGTATATTTAAGTGTTTAGATCAATTTATTAATTAGTTTTTTAAGTCACAAACATGCATTGCAAATAAGCGTAAATGGAAACAACAATTCAACAAACAATGATTAAAATATTACAACAGAAAAAAACTGTTGTCACTTACTTGTACTTATCTGTGGCCACCATCAGTGTATAGTTGATACATGTGTCTCTGTCATCTTAATGTTTACGGCTCTGACCCACTTGCAGATAAACTCAGAAGACTAGAAAAACAGTTCTTAGGTTTGTTTATTGAATCGGTAACAGAATGTCTGGATCAGGACTTGAAAGTGGCAGGAATCAGAGGATGAGAAGGTGGAGGCCACCAGAGGAGGGGATGGTAGAAGCCTGGGGAAGTGGATCTCTCCGGGTGAAGTTTCCGAATGGATGAGGTAAGTTTCAGTCACGTTCTCTTCTTCAACCTTTAACTAGGAACGATTAGTGAAGTTGTGTGCGGAGGTCCGCTTGACTCACGTTGGAGTATGGGCAGGTTCGTTTGCAGATGTTTGTTGATCCAGAGCCTCAGGAGGCAGCCAGCCAATTTTGGTCTGAGGAGGTTGTATGGAAGGTAATAGAGATTGGATCAGAGCTGATGTCCTTGTCAGAACCAGGAGGCCAGGTCGCAGATTTCCTGCAACCTGGCCTGACCAGAAGGCATAGAGGGTAAGGAGGCCAGGTAATCCGAAATCATAGAGGGGTCACAGATAAAGGAGCGGGGCACCCAGGATCGGTCTTCGGGACCATAACCATCCCAGTCAACGAGATATTGCTAGGAAACCTGGGAGGACCACACCAGAAGTGAGTACAAAGAACTAAGCGTACGAGATACAAAAAGCAGAGTAAATCTCAGGGCCAGACTAGTTACCACTGGGGGCTAGCACTCAGGCAACAAAGTGCAGGCTGCGTCTCCCTTATGAAGCTCCGGAGAAGATTGCAGATGATGAACACCTGTGCCCATCTCACCAAGGTCCCTGGCTCTGTGGAGATATATTATGTGTGTGCATTATTATTATTATGTTCATAACCAGTGTGGGAAATAAAATAAATGTATAACCTGTGTTAGTGGCCTGCAGAATTGTTATTGCACAAACTTGGCCTTGAGTGTGGTGAAGCAGAAAAATACTGAAGAACTGTAAGCTCGGGAAAAGGATGTGAAAAGATTAACGGGCCAAGTACTCCCTTCTTATATCAGTAGATACGGGATGCAGCTGGGAGACAAGAACATGTCCTAATATGGTAGGCAGGAAAAGTTTGTAAGTGACTATATGTGAGAAAAAACTGTAAACAGGGCGCTGCCCATTTTCATGTGTGTTTTAATAAAAGCAATGAGCCCAGTGAGAAGTTCCGAAGTTATCCCGGTGTGTGGTCAGATCACATGAGAGCTTCCCTGGTCCAGGTACTTTTAATTTAATACAACGGTGTCTGAGTGTGTTATTTCAATGGGTGTGAATTCTTTCAGCTTACTGTGAATAAACGAACACACAGAAGACCTCTCGGAGGGGGTGCTTCAACACCCCAGACGCCTCTAAAAACTCTCCCACTGCGTTTGAGTATTTTCTAAGTTTGTCATTGGTAATACAATGACAAACTTAGAAAATACTAAGTCCCTTATTTGTAAGTACTTCCAAATATTTGCCCTTATTAGCAATCCATTCCTTCCAGAAAAGGGTGGTGTTTGTGCTATGTTTGGGTCACTGTTCCAGATTCTGAAGGATCAGCAACCAGAGGTCTGGATGGATTATTACCCTAGCACATTGGATAGCAAAGTATTCTGGAGTATACAATTTGTCCAATTGGTTTACAGCTACTTTTGGTAAAAGGAGGTCCTTCATTGTTGCCATGACTTCCTTTGAAAGTCTTACTTGTGGATGTTTCACAGCGCTCTAATTGCCAGGTTGATAGCCACAGCTTTGTCCAGCAATGATCCTCTAAACCTTATCAGAAACAATGCCCTAACTACTGCCCTGACAGATGATTCTTGTCCTTCCAGCAGCTCGTCTGACTCTGACAACTTTGTTAACTTTGATGATGATTTTGATGAATATTCCAATGTTTAGTCTCCATTTAATCACTTGATGACTTTCTTTTTCCTTTCTTTTGCCTCAATACTATATTAATAATTTATTCACTTGATTTTCATTCCATTTTTACTGTTTTCTCTGAAAATCCTTCTGCCATGTGGTAGCTACCTGCCTAATTGTTTGATGGGTGTTTTATACACTGAAGTTTGTAAGTTTCGTCTGACAGGATTATTGCTCACACAGAGGATAACGACTATGTCATTTATTTTATTATTCAATCTCATTATACGTTTTATATTCATTGTCATTCAATTACTTGTTTATTATTTTGTATGACATAATAACCATTTACAAGATTCGAGCCAAATTCATATTATATTATAATCTAAACCCTCTTGCTAATAAAAAAGCCTTAGCTAGAAGCAACTGGCCTCAAACAAAAAGACTGTAACCTGGAGAAATTCACAACACATTAGAATACATCACACGGAGACAGCTGTATGTTGTTCAATTACCTGGGCCCAGGGGAAGAGCTCATGTAGGTAGGATACACCGAGACTTCTTCTGCCTTTCCTGACTGGGCTCATTTCTTTTATTAAAACACACACGAAAAATTGGCAGTGCCCTTGTTTACAATATTTTCTACACATAGTCACGTACACATTTTTCCGGCTGACCATATTTAGAAAGGCATTGTCCACCAGCTGCATCCCGTATCTACTGATATAAGCAGGGAGTAACTCAGTCAGTTGTATTATCTCTAATTTTCACACACTCCTGCAGTTCTCAGTAATTTTCCACTTCACCTCTCCTGTGAGAAATACTTCTGCAGGCCACACAATGTCTTATACTAACACATGTTACACATTTTATTTCCCACACTGGTTATGAACATAGTAATAATGTACACACATAATATATCTCCACATAAGTCATTAGTACATTTATAGTCAACATAACTTTACCAGTCTGCAAAATATTCTTATATTTAATTTTGACCTGCTGGCATGTCCTTTTTGGTCCAGTCACATTTATGCTGTATTAATATTGAAGAGATGCACAACAGAAAAAGAGTAACAGAAATTAATGAACATACAAACTCGATCATATTAATGAACTGGAGGCCTTTGTTCATGAGGATTGAGCTAAAATTCTTCAGGAACGCTACCAGAAGCTGGGGGCTGGCTAAGAATCACATTTGCAGCCAGTTTTAACAGCAACAGGATTCTCTACTACGTACTAAAGATGCTTGTCATGAAGGGGCTGAGTCACTTTTAGATTGCTTTAGTCATTAAAAAAAGCATTTTGGGTTTAATTTGGAGACACCACTTATAATATTGGTCATCCTGAAGTATTTATTTGTATTATTATTTTAGCAGTTTATTGCTAACAGCCGCTAGTTTATACATGTAAACCTTACCTTACTGCTGCATATTTATCAACATTTACTTAATTTATTTTTCTATTTTAATACATTTTTATCATTATTGACAGGTGAGCAAAAATAATGAGGTAAAAGTAAGAGCTGAGATAGGAGGAGTTTTTGTTCTATAGATCTATTTGTGAACAGAAACAGATAGGAAAATGTAGAATTAAGATTCAAAATGAATGGAATTGAATTTCATATCTATCTATATAACAATAATACATTTTATCTGGTTAGTGCTTTTCAAAGATCTTGAAGACACTTTACAGGAATCAAACAAAATTATAAGATCGAAACACTTAAGTGTCATCGTTTTTAACGGCCGAATTAACCCACATGCGGAAAAACACTCAGAGAACAGTAGAAACGGTTTGGAAGTTTATTGCTAGAAATCAGGAACAATAATAAACACTTATGAACCAGTTTAAAGTACAGAACATATTAGTAAGGTCCTTTACAGGTAACATTCCAATAAAATTACATAAATGGTTTTTAATAGGAAAAACCGGAGCACCCGGCGAAAACCCAAAGTGAAAGACTCCAAATATCAAAGGTAGGCTGGGATTTTTACCCTTGTTGTCCTGACCTAGAAAATATTATGCTAATAGGAGTTATTCCTGAAATTTGTTTGGTCTATGTTATCAAATGCCAGATCATTTCTACACATATACAAAGTTATTTTAGCTATTACTAAAATGTTAATGGTTTGTTTTGCAGAAGGATGCCAGATATTGTGCGTGTTTGTGGTCTGTAATCTACAGGGAAGAAGAAGATACTCTCTGCTTTCGGAAAACATTCCTAAAAGGTTTTGTGATTCCTGAAAAGAACCTTTGAACTGCAGATTTTGGGGGTTTTATGTTAAATAAATCTTTAAACATCTCAATACAGCACTCTTAAAAGGACGGCCATCTTCTGATACCATAGCCTTCAACACCGCTTCAGTGGAGCCAAACTCGTTTTTTAGATCTTTGGTGATGTCTCTAACAAGTTGTTTAGCGTTTTCATTGTATATATTGACAGTAAAGTCTTTTTCTACATCATCCACTCCTGACAGATAACACAGGATCTTTCCCATTTCTTTGGACCTAAGGGGCCCGCCATTTTTCTTTGAACAGTCTAAAACTGCACCCATTACAAAAAATGCCAGACCTTCCTCTAGTTCTGTGTTCTCAGACACGTCACTTTCAATCAGCTCCTGATTTGACATGTTAGTTTGAACTTCATCATTACAACTGGAATAAATATTCCCTGATTCTGTAAACCTGGTTGACATCTTTTTGAGAAATCTTTCACGTGTCACAATCAAGGAATCAGTGTGAGATGTTAAAGAGACTTGGCCTGCTTCATCAGATTTAGACTGGTCTGCGAATTCACTTGAAATATTTGGTTTACTGTCTTTTTCATTTTGTGCCTCACAGGGCTCTGGAGACATTATTTGGGTCGATGTGACATATATTTGTTTAACCAGATCGTCGATCTCTGACAGCACGCTGGAAACTTTATCCTCTTCACCTATTTGATAGGTTTCCCGATTTTTTATCCACAGAAAGATGCTTTGGAGAAATGTCCTTACCTCGTCTTCTGCTCTGGCATAGAAGACTTCAGGGCAAACTTGTATCTGGCCAGAAGCGTCCCTTACTTTCTTGCTAGAGAGGACAGAATCTGAAAGATATTTTCCTTCTGGAGGAACAGGAATTTGAAAATAATGGCTCCTCATGATTTGAGCGTATAATTTATCAGTCAGTTCCTTTACAAACTGTTTGATCTTGTCATTTAGAAATTGGTTCCCTGTAGATTCTGCACACAGGCTGTCAATCTGAGGTTTGATAGACTGAAAATCCAGTTTAGGAATGTGGTCTGTCTCTGTGTAGTCTCGATGTTTTGGGCTTTCCTCATCTGATGAATACTCAGGAACGCATCCAGGAAACATGAAGCACATGAGTCTGTTTGATCTACCTGGGTCATGTTTCAGTTTGACCACCTTTGTGTCACTTGAATCCAATGATTTCTCCAATGAAGACACCATACTGCTGAACCGCTGCTTGGCAAAGCTGGAAAATTCTGGTTTGCTGGTTATTTGTTGTCTTCCAGCTGGAGCGGTTTTGAGCTTTGATGAAAATAGGCTTCTGATATCACCAACAATATTTTTCAAGTTAAAATGTGGCGTGCATGAACTTTTCTCATCTTTCTGTCTAACTGAACCTTCGGATTTGCAGAAATGAAGGTCCTCAATGATAGTTTGGCTAATTGCTTCTGCCACTTGAATTGTTTTGAAAGGATCTACTGACGGGCAAAATTCTGTAACATCGTCTGCTGTTTTGGCATCGTATAAATTATCTGAATCATCTATTATTTCTGTAATTCCCTCACCAACCAAGGCCAGAAAAAAGGGAGATGTTACAACTGCAGAAACACTTTCCTCTGGACGTTCAAATGCAATCTTTGGTTTTGGTGGAGGCAGATTTAAGGCCTCCTTTTTCTTCATGAATCTGCTCCAGTATCTGTCAACACAACTTGAGCTGGCTCTGTTAAGATGTTTTCGGAAAAATGTAACTGTGTTGGAAACCATTTTGTTGAGATTTCTTAGGTTGGAAAAGCGGCCACTCACATACACGGCAGGTTCCACGGGATAAACGGGGGTCCTTCTGATCACATTTGCAATAGAAGTTACTTTTCGAGAGACCTCCTCTTCCATCAATGAGTTTAACTCCTTCCCACTGTGACATATTTCTGGTGAAACCTGGAGAACGTTGGCCATTTCTGCTGTAATCAAACTGTTTAAATGCACACTGATTATTTTATCAGTCATTGCATAGGCCTCGACATTCTCTTCAATCATTGGAATCAGGATTTTCAATGAATTTTCCACACATTGCTGAAAAATGTCGCTAAGTATGTCAGCCAGAACCCCTGTAATATGTGAATCCTTCAGACCTTGTGAAAGCAAGGTCCACTGTGCCGGTGATAAAGTCTTCAAACGAGGCAATATTATGTCCTCCACGTTGTCAATTGAGATGGAGATATTTCTCTTCCTTAGTCCACTTGACTGAAACATTTTAAAAAGCTTTTTTGGATCCAAAACTCAAAAAGGACGATCTGCTTTGCTACTCTTCTTGAAGTGACGTGTTTTCAGAATGACAAGAGATTTAACATAGAGTGCCTCTGATGCGTCACAATCCGTTACGTCACAAGACGCGTGCGTATTAGACATGATTGGTGAGCGAATTCCCTCGAGAGAACATCCCACAGAAGATCAAAGCGTCAGCTGTCACGTGCTCCACATAGCTCTGTAGCCTTAGAAACCTCCCGGAAGTAGTTGACCGCCAACTAGGCTGAATCTTAACAAAAGTTGTAATTTGGGGTTATTTGTGATTAGCTAGTTACTTAAGTAGCTCGTTAGTCTTCATAAGTAATCTATAAACAATTCTCCATGTTGTAGAATGAAACTGACAGGTTAAAGTTAGCCTACCTGCTAAAGTTCTCCGTATAGAGCTCCAGCTGTCATCTCCTCTCAGTTAGTTAATTGGTCTGATTCGCTCCGGAGTCGTTCGGAGAGGCGTCCCGATCTTCGTCCGTTCTGCCGGGATGTAGGAGTTGAATTCACCACCACATGTAGCATCTGGAGGTCATAGTTTAAAAAGACTCTTGTAAGCTGTTTGCGGGTTGGTGGCTGCTGTGTCCAGATGCGTTTCTCCATCAGCAGCTGTTCATCAGGGGCTTCAGTGGTCTGCAGGCTCACCATCCGTGCTTTAAAAGATTGGATTGTATTTCTACAAAGCGTTTTGTAGCCACAGGTATGATAGCTGCATGCATGCTTCATTAAAATCCACCTGCTGGTAGATTATTGACATTGAAGTCTAAAGTGATTAAATAAATTTGTTATATCAGCAAACTTCAGCAAAGCCTCTTTTAGCAGCTCCTGGACATCATATGCAACAGTTTCCAGGTGGTTTTACTGATCTATATGGTGTTTACTTCAGTGATAAACCTCAGTCAGTTCTATACAAAACACTTTTTACGTTAAGCAGCTACTGAAGCACTCATGTTTGAATAATAACTATGTTCTGCTGTAGCATCTTTTAATAATGGATTTTTCTTCTAATTAAAAATGGTGACAGACTGACTGGCTGCAGGACCATGGACAGTGACACCAGCACCACAGTGGACTGGAAAGCTGCTTACAGTGGCAAGAACAAGTAATCAACTTTTTCATGTTCACTTTTCCACCATGAAAACACCATCTCCATGGAGATGCAACATCATGCTTTATTTCAGCTTGGAAAAGGTAGATGGAGCATCCTAGATGAAACCTGTTAGAGGCTGCAGGCGGAGGTTCACCTTCCAGCAGGACAACGACCCTAAACATACATCTAGAGATACGATGGAATGATTTAGGTCATAGCATATCCATGTGTTAGCATGGCCCAGTCAAAGTCCAGGCCTAAATACAAGTCGAAATATGTGGCAAAACTTGAGAACTGATCTTCAGAGACAATCTCAATCCAGTCTGACTGAGCTTGAGCTATTTTGCAAAGAAGAACGAGCGAAAATGTTCAAAAAATATATATAGATGGTTAAAGCTGCTGGAACTGCAGAGAAAGGTGGCTCTACATAGTATTGACTAGGGAGTAGGGTTGAATATAAATGCATGCAACACTTTTCAGATTGTTTTGTTAAAAATTGTTATGAGTTTCCTTCTACTTCATAATTTTAAATGATTTTGTGTTGGTCTGTCACATGAAATGCCATTAAATGTTTGTGGTTGAAACTGACACAATATAAAGGGGTGTGAATAGATTTGCAAGACACAGTTTTTCCTGTACCTTACACTATGTTTTGTAGGTATAGTCCTATGTTCACTCAGGAATCTATACACTAACTAGCTACTTTATTGTGTCCGCTTTTAAAGCTCCAGGCGGGACTCCTTTCTGCTATCAGAACTACCTTAATTCTTCATGGTATAGATTGAACAGAAATGTTGCTTCATATTGCCACAATAGGATTACACATTTGCTGCAGATTTACATCCATACTGAAAATGTTCTGCTCCAACACGTGAAAAGCAGGTGCTCAGTTAGATTGAGATCTGGTGACTGTAGAGGCCAATGGAGCAAAGTGAACTCATTGCCATGTTCAAGAAACCAGCTTGAGATGACTTGTGACACCTTTTATTATCCTGCTGGAAGTAGGCCCAAAGTGTGCCAGGAACCCCCCCCCCATACACACACCATTATATCACCACCACCAGCCTGACTTGTTGATGCCATGCAGGATGAATCCATACCTTCATGTTATTCATTCCAAATTCTGACCCAACCATCTGAATGTTGAGGCTTAAACAGACTCTCATCTGTCTAGGCAACTTTTTAACCCCTAATTATCCAGTTTTGGTGAGCCTGTGGATTCTTGGCTCAGTTTATGGTTCTTAGCTGACAAATGTGGCAACTGGTGGAGCCTTTTGCTGCCATTGTTTTTTTAAATTACTGTTGCCTTTCCATTATCTCAAACCAGTCTGTCCTTTCTCCTCTGACATCAACAAGACATTTTTGTTGCCTCAAGCTCCTCAATACTCATACAACTCATCAGCAGAACATTGCTCCTACAAAACCGACACCTCTCTGCAACCACAGCAATCGTATTTTCCTCAAAATGAGCCTACCACCGTGCTGGTAGAAGGTGTATTGTCATTAAAATCATTTTATGTGTATGTAATCTCACATTTTTCATACTATATTTCTTGGATTGGAAAATAATACTTAAAAAAAGTATTGTTATTTCCCAAAGACTATTGTCTAAGTAGCCAAATATTCAGTAAAACCTCTTTTGCTAGATGTAGGATAGAAAAAAACGTCATGAATACCAGTTTGCTCTATCAATCAAATAGCTTTTGATAATGGGCTTTCATTTTAATGATGCTTAAATAGCTTTTTTGTATTTTTCTACCATTAAAATATGTTTAAAATGGTCAATAACTTTACTATGGCATGTTGTAGTGCCATCAAACTCATAGCACACATAGAGCACATTATCTTGATCATACTACAACTCTTATTTTCGGACAATGTGCCACAGATATTGCACATATTCTCCATGTAACATTATGTTTTGTTTTTTTTTAGGTATTATTATCCACAAAGACAATGTTAGAGTGACATAGGGCGACATAAACATCATCACATCTACTCCATATCACGTTGTTTACACTGCAACAACTTTTAAACAACTCACAAAGTTGTGACAAAAAGTTTATTTAAGCACCTTTTCCCAAAATAAGAGTTGTAGTATGATCAAGTATGATCATACGGTGATACCGTGACGAAAGTCACTTTATATGACAAGTTTACCCACAAAATTGTTGGAGGTAAAAGTTACATTTTGAGGGGCTATGACTTCAGGTGTGGGAAATAAAATAAATGTATAACCTGTGTTAGTGGCCTGCAGAATTGTTATTGCACAAACTTGGCCTTGAGTGTGGTGAAGCAGAAAAATACTGAAGAACTGTAAGCTCGGGAAAAGGATGTGAAAAGATTAACGGGCCAAGTACTCCCTTCTTATATCAGTAGATACGGGATGCAGCTGGGAGACAAGAACATGTCCTAATATGGTAGGCAGGAAAAGTTTGTAAGTGACTATATGTGAGAAAAAACTGTAAACAGGGCGCTGCCCATTTTCATGTGTGTTTTAATAAAAGCAATGAGCCCAGTGAGAAGTTCCGAAGTCGTCCCGGTGTGTGGTCAGATCACATGAGAGCTTCCCTGGTCCAGGTACTTTTAATTTAATACAACGGTGTCTGAGTGTGTTATTTCAATGGGTGTGAATTCAGGTGTGGGAAATAAAATAAATGTATAACCTGTGCTAGTGGCCTGCAGAATTGTTATTGCACAAACTTGGCCTTGAGTGTGGTGAAGCAGAAAAATACTGAAGAACTGTAAGCTCGGGAAAAGGATGTGAAAAGATTAACGGTTGTCTATGGTAAAACAAAAAGATTTTAACAGACGTTTAGACTTTTTCCAGTCAGGTTCAAAATGATCGAATTACACTCAAACTTAACATAAGATGAAATGAACCTTAACAGAATTACTGGACTGGACTGAAATAGAGAAAACTTGAGTTAGTTGAAACAAACTTTAGTTACTTGAACTAAATACAAAGCTGACTGAAACTGTACAGTGTATCTATAAAACTGGGTAAGATAAACTAAGATTATAAAATATAATATGCCCTTCATTTTTTGTGTTCATCAGTGAGTGAGTTTTTATTTTTAATTTTTAATAAGAACTAAACCAAGCACTATTTAAATTAATAGCAACTACCTAAAATAGTGTTCTCCTTTTTAAATGTAATAAGGACAGCGGCTACAGTGACACATTGGGAAGACCCATGTGTCAAAGGGGGAATATGTCACATCTGGTAAAGCATTAATCCTACACTATAAATTTTTCTGACTATGCAAAAAATTTTTGCAAATCATGCATAATTTGTTGCAAACACAGGGGAAGAAGTATTGCCTAGTGGTAATAGATTAACCTAGTTACACATTTCTTCCCCACATATGGTATCCCACAGATTATAAGGTCAGATAATGGAACTCATTTTGTAAATAAACTAATAGAACTAAGTTCTAAAGCATTAGGGGTTCAAGATTAAGGAAAACAATGGAAGAAACAGGGATGCCATGACCCGAATGCCTGTCCCTGGTTAATTATGGATGAGAATAACTCCAAATCAAACTGGTCTTACTCCATTTGCCACCTACTGTACATCATTGTATAACTCCACCCACTACATTCTGAGTCTGAGATCACGTGACACCAAGTCGCTGATGTAAATTCGTATTCTCAAAGAAATAGTACATGGCAGACCGTTTTCTCTGCCCTCTGACATGAATGAAATAGAGAAAGCACAACAGGAGTGGGACAGCTGTTTAAAAAGCCATATCAAAAGGAGTTCCTGTTGACATGTGTCAAAAGATGAAAAATAATCCTGATTTGCAGGGAACAGACTTCACAAAGTGGGAAAAACATTTAATTCACCTTTTACATACAGCTCAGGAGGCAGAGAAAAAGAAAAGAGGAGAAAGAGCAGCTACAGAATCAGCTCCTTAAATTGCAGCTGCAAGAGGCCAAAGAGAAAATTAAATAAGAGAAAAATCATATAACGGAAAATGTAATGTTAGCTGCAGCTCAACCTGTTCCTCCAGCAGCACACACCCCTATGTCTATGACTGATCAGTGGCAAGGAGGGGGGTTACTCCCTCCTGCACCCTATCCATTTTAATAATTACAGGTACAGTGTCCCGGGTCGTGGAGGCGGATGGCATGTTGGTGGTCGGCTGGTCGTGGTGTATGGTGTGGAGCACCCAGAGGAAAGGGTGGAGCCAGCAGGGCACTGGGAGATGTGTGCTACAACTGTGCGGCGTGGGCACAGCAGATCCCATGTTGCCTGCAAAGGTGGGAGAGAACTGTCTGAATTTTTTCTAGTGGACACTGGAGCTACTTATTCCACCATAACACAGCAACCTCCTAAACCACTGCTCTCTACTAAGACTGTTTCTGTGATGGGCTTCTCAGGGGCTGCATAAATTCTTCCTGTTCAGATTGGGACTCAGAGAGTAACTCACACTTTTGTGTGTTCACCCAGCACACCTGCTAATTTGCTGGACAGAGACTTATTAGTGAAGCTGGGAGCATCAGTGTTGTGTGGTACTGATGGGTTAACAATAACTTTTCCAGATAGTTCCTCTTTGGCATGTGGACAAATGCTTCAGCATGGAGAATATTTTTTACAGCCAGTTGCAGAGGAATATGCTGACATCTACTGGGAACTGTTGACCGAACCTCCAAGCAGCATCTTCTCGGTGTGTCAGCTGTGGAAACCCTGGATTCAAAGTCTCTGCCCCTGCACCTCTCCGCCTGACCCGCCCCATGTCACTCTGTTCTACAACCGTTGTCACACTGAATGGTACCAGATTTGTTTAATGAAACAGTAGAAGGTAAGACATGGTTTATTTCATCCAAAAATGTTTATGTGGCTCTTGAGGGTGTGGCTGCAACAGTTAATTTAACACCCGACCAAGCAGAATGGTATTTACTGTCAGATGAAGCTGTTCCTCATGTTTCTCTTTCTTTGCATCCTGTGCATCAAGCTAAGGAATTGAGAGGAGTGGTAAAGCGCTCTCTGGCAGCTGGGGACTGGCAGGACACCTCAGACAACCAACTTAATTTTGGTTACAGACTTCTCAAAACAGGTTCCAGAGAAACCAACCGAGGGACCTCAGCCAACCACGTCCGAAGCTGAGTGGATCCTGCTGAAAGTCATCAAACGGAAGTGGTCAGAGCCCAGGTGGACGGGTCCATTCCAGGTCACAGAGAGAACCTCACATGCGGTGAGGGTCAAGGGCAAAGGAGACACGTGGTATCTTTGGAGCCAGTGTGCAGCAGCAGAGGCACCACAGAGATCGCTGCCAGAGGTCCAGCAGAATCTGAGGGACAACACCAGCACACCAAAAGACCTTTCTCACCCAATTCAAGGGGCAGAATAATCCCCTAGGGTGAGAAAGCGTTCATTTACACCTAAAGGTTAGTCTACACCTTAGGTGCACCGTCAGATCAGTGGTCCCACCAATAGGGGCAGAATAATTCCCTGGTGAGACCACTTAGCTCCAGGTCAGTCTACACCTGTGAGTGAAGACCAGGACATCACACAGAAGAGGCGGATGTGATTGAGTTTTCCTCTCTTTCACTGGTGGTCGTAGCTGCTCTCCCACCGAGAACTGAACTGAACACTCTGAACTTTAAAAGAAAAAAAAGGTCTTTTGTGTTTCACCATATTGTTAATCCTCATCATCCTTTACAGGTACCTTTGAAAAGGATGGGAGGTCAAAATCTAGGACCCAGGCCTCTTAAGGGTTGGGTCACGGTAGGTATAGGTGTTTTATCATTCTTCATTGTTACATTGATTTTTGGATTGTTTTGTGAACTTCCAGTACACTGGAAAAGGTTGATTACCATTGAAGGGAAAACCGCACCTCCTCCTTCCCATATGATGCCTTTGCTTGCGGTGGATGCTAACGAGGAGGAGGACGAAGATTAACCCGTAAGAGTAAGTTACAGGGCGTCTGATATGTATTACTGTCTAGGGAGCAGAAGGACGGTAGAATATTATATTGGTGTTAGGGTTAATTAATGATTATATATGTTTTAACTTTAATAGAAGTGAAGCTTGCTGTTCAGAGTGATTATATCTTATATGTACAAGAGCTGCAAGATAGAGACAGGATGTTCTAGAACATTCTGTCAGTGCAGCTGTTTCTAATCATTATGAGTGTGCATCTCTCCCTTATTTGTGCTTGGAACATTCTGTAACCAGGGCCTCTTCTCTTATGAATAAAAGGCAGAGAGAGCAGGGGCTGTTTCAGAGTGTTGGTGGAGGATTGTAACTGAGCAGCCTCTGAAAACACTCTCACCTGCAGGTTAAAATGAACTAACTTCTCTGTGTCTTTCTTTGTGCAGAATTGTGAAAGTGTTTGGTGTTTAAACCTAACATAAATGGTCCTTCGAGCCGGAGACCAAGACGCTTGACGATCCCAGTGGGTGAGTGAGATTCCAGACAAATCTGTGGCCACAGTACTAATACCCTTTCCGGGACTGGTCCCTCCCTGACAGGCTGGGGTCTGACGGCTGACGGTACTCCCGAGGACACAGAGAACCAGTGAGTAGGTCTTTCATTTAAAAGGAATGAGTGATGAAATGCAAATGACCTAAAATAGTACAGTATAGAGAAACCCTGACAATTCTAGACACTATCAGGTGAACTAAAATAGACAGTTAAATTCCGCAGGAGGGTAGACTCCCTTAGTTGAAATAGACTAATTAAACTCTACACAGGACGGCGGAGTCCTCTGTTGAACTAAAATAGACAGTTAAATTCCGCAGGAGGGTAGACTCCCTTAGTTGAAATAGACTAATTAAACTCTACACAGGACGGCGGAGTCCTCTGTTGAACTAAAATAGACAGTTAAATTCCGCAGGAGGGTAGACTCCCTTAGTTGAAATAGACTAATTAAACTCTACACAGGACGGCGGAGTCCTCTGTTATGTTTTTGTGAAAGTAATTACAGTAAGAGTAAAACGCGTAAAAAAGTGTGACTGAAAAACGTGTGGAAGAGTGAATGGAATCGTAATGACCATTAGGTCCTTACTTTTCATATAAACTGAAAACAGATAGTAAATGGTGAGCCTTTGTGGATGCTTGTAGGCAAGAAAATCCCACCTGAACAGGGTTGAAGTGGATTTTACCACAACTGACTTCTTGATCACCATCCTGTTTTCAAATACATAAATCCAGTATTTAGAATACACCAGGTATTAAAAAACATACTGGATCTAAATTTAGTTCAAAATGGGAAAGGGGCAAAGTAAAGAGAAACAAAAGTTACTTGATAACCTTACATGCAAAGATTGGAAAGCGGTAGAAAAAGAAAATCAAGATGCAGTAGAACCCCTATGTTATTGGATAAAAACCTATAATTATAATGGAAAGCTGTCTACAAGTGCCCTAACAGAATTACAGAATAAAATAAAAATTAAATGCAAAAATAATGAAAAACAAATGAGAAAGGAAGGTTATGCACAGACTCAAGTCTGGGTTAAAATAGCAAAACAACGTGAGGAAGGAGAAAGACTGGCAAAACAGGAAAGAGAGGAAAGGAAGCGACAAAATAAAGAGAAAAAAAAAGCAAGTGAAGAAGAGCAAAAGAGAGAAAAAGAGGAATCAAAATGGAAAGAAGCAGGACATGAGAACATAATGTTTCACAGAAGGGAAGATAATGAATATTCTGGTCCCTACTTAGCGTTGCAACAGCAGTTACTGCAGCAACAGGGAGGGGCAGTGGGGAGAGATGATATAGATGCACCCACTGCTCCACCACCACCATCACCACCTGGATATACACCACGAACACCAATTGCTACTCGAAGCACTGGTGCAGTGGGTAAACGGTCTGCAACATTGGGACATTTATTATCTCCATTACCTAGGGTTAGTCCCATGACCCTAGATGAAGGAGGGGATGTGCAAACTTTTCCCCTCATTGAACTCCCTAACCCACGAGCAGGCGCAGAAGGCCAATCAGACACAATTAGAGTTTATCGAACTTGGACCCAAGATGATGTTAAAAAGGCTGTAGAAGGAATCCCACACCCTAGAGAGGATGTGGATGAGAGTGTGAGGCAGATGGAGGATCTTAGAAAAGCCTACCATCTGAATGGAATGGAAGTCCAACAAGCATGGATGTGCAAACTAGGCCCTGACTGGTATCACGTGAAGGGAGGTTATGATCCATCAACTGCATTAGGAGCACCTCTTGCAGCTGGTAGCGGAGAGCTAACAACCCAGTTAGATCCTCTCCTGGATAGAGTAAAAGGAAAATATAAAAAGAGAGCAAATTACACTGAAATAGGAAGATGTAAACAAAAACCAGATGAACCTTTTGATGAATATAGAGTAAGAATGGCAAAAGTTTTTAAAGTTCACAGTGGACTGGAACCAAGCGAGGATGAAAATGGTGCTTATCAGCAGCAACTAAAAAATGCACTCCACTCAGGCTCAACACCCGACATACATGGCTGGGTGAACCGGCACTACATAGGAATGAGTGGGGGCTCGCTTGCAGACTACATAAATCATGCGCTGCATGCTGAAAAAGTTATAAAAAGTAAAAAGGGTAAAAAGGACACAGTCAGAGACGCAGTGTTTTACCAAGAGGAGGACAACACTGTGTACTATCAACAGTCACAGGGCAGGGGAAGAGGCAGAGGCCGAGGTAGAGGAAGAGGTAGAGGACACTTTGGAGCACAAAATCTTAGAGCATGTTGGTCCTGCGGTAAAGAAGGACATCTAGCCAGGGATTGTAGGGGAGGTCCTCCCCCACAAACTAAAAATGCATGACTAGATCGTGAGACAAACGGGACAGAATTGGATCAAAATTTAATACAAGAGAAAACCACCTCAGAAGATGAGGAAATACTAAATTTAGATGACCTATTCTATGTTGAAAAAATAAGACCTGAAATAACCCTGCTGGTACAAGGCACACCTATCACGTTTCTTTGTGATAGTGGAGCTTGCAGGACAACAATTAGAGAACAATTACCATATGTGAGACCCAGTGGGAAATGTACCACAGTTCAGGCCGCACAAGGTAAAATCGAACAAGTAAATGAAACAGAACCCTTATGGGTCAGAGATCCAGAAGGAAAAACATGTCAGTTATCAGTTTTGATGTTACCAGAATGTCCAGTGAACCTATTAGGAAGAGATGGCTTAATAGCCCTCTGCCTAAGCCTAACACCAACCCCAGAGGGTTTGAGAGTGGTCAGAGGCAAACCTGAGGAAGTCTATGTAGTACAAGGGACGGGAACACCAAATTATTACTACACTTTAGACATCCCTAACAAACCGCCAACTGCAACAGGGGCATCGTTAGTGGATGAAGGCAAACAATCAATGCGGAGCCCACAAGATGTTATGTCACCAGATGAATTACATGTGACAATGTGGTATACTGCAAAGCCAGACACCAAGTACATGAGTGAACTGAACAGGATGACCCCAACAAAGATAACAGTCTCATATGTGTACTCAGATGTAGAAGCAAATGCAGCAGCTGCAGTAATATTGCCAGAAACTGTCAAACCACTGTTCAGACAACTTTCTGGGCCACACATATCCTTATGCAAAGACAAAAAGGAAGAATGGAAAAACTTAGCAAAACTAGTGGACAGAGGTGAAAGAGCAAGGGATTGGGTGGTAACCGGCATGAACACATGGTATAGCCAGTCCACTGAAATGACCAAAAAGGCATTGTTCTGGACAGTAACTGTCCAGGCTGGAGTGCACCTAGACCCAAAACAAAAATGACACATCTTTTTCACAAAAGAAGAAGAGGAACTACTTAAACAAGTTCCTGAGAGACTATGGTCACAAGGACCTACTGATGTTGGCCTGGTAAAAGGAGCACTTCCTGTTGTGATAAGACCAAAAACAGAGTACAGACCCAGAGTTAAACAATATCCTCTAAAACCAGATGCAATGGTGGGAATAGAACCTGTTATTGAAGATTTAAAGAAGGCTGGAGTATTAATTGAGTGTGCTGAATCACCCTGTAACACACCAATATTCCCTGTAAAAAAGGCACCCCCATCTGTGGGATGGAGGATGGTTCAAGATTTACAAGCGGTAAATAATGCAGTAATACAAAGATCTCCGTGTGTAGCAGATCCACACACGTTATTAAACTCTTTGAACCCAAAAGCAAAATACTTCACTGTGGTGGACATAAGCAATGCATTCTTTTCTGTACCACTACACAAAGACAGTCAATACTGGTTTGCTTTCACCTTTAAAGGGAAAAGATACACTTATACCAGATTACCACAAGGATATTGTGAAAGCCCCACCATCTACTCCCAAGTTCTTACATCCAGCTTGGCCACTTTTGACCCACCACAACAGAGCCAATTGCTCACGTATGTGGATGACATACTAGTTGCATCTGAAACCGAAGAAAAATGCAAAAAAGACTCCATAGCACTCCTGAAACATTTGGCTAAAGAAGGCCACAAAGTCAGCAAAAACAAATTACAGTTTTGTAAGGAAAGTGTGAAATATCTGGGCCATCAGCTCAGTTCAGGGGGAAAAACAATAATGGAGGAAAGGAAAACTGCAATTCTGCAAGCACCAAAACCATTGACAAAGAAACAAATGATGTCTTTTTTAGGACTCACTAATTACTGTAGAAGTTGGGTGCCAAATTATGCAGAGCTAACAGCACCCTTGCAAAGCCTGATGTACAAAGAGGAACTTAAAATGTCTGACTACCTAAAATGGAGTTCTGAAGCAGAAGATGCACTCTGTAAATTGAAACAAACTATGGTGGGAAGTTGTGTGTTAGCATTACCAGATTACAACAAAGACTTTGTACAAATGGTAGACTGCAAAGGAAATTTCATGACCTCCGTGTTGACACAGCTACATAGAAGTAAATATAAACCAGTAGCCTACTATTCAACCAAAATGGATGCAGTGGCGTGTGCCCTTCCACATTGCGTTAGAGCAGTGGTGGCTGCTTCCCTAGCAGTCACGTCTAGCGCAGATGTTGTACTATTCCATCCACTCACTTTGAAAGTACCTCATGCAGTTTCAGCACTGCTTTTGCAAACTAAAATGAGTTTTCTGTCACCTGCAAGACATCTTTCCTGTATGTCTATCCTGCTGTCACAACCACATCTCAAAATAGAACGGTGTACAGCACTAAACCCAGCAACATTAATCCCCACAGAGGAGGATGGAGAAACTCATGATTGTGAAACATTATCTGAGGAAATAGCAAAAAGCAGAAAAGACTTAAAAGATACTCCTTTGACAGAAGGAGAAATATTATTTGTAGACGGGTCTTCCAAAAAGGATGAGAAAGGTAAAACAAAAACCGGATATGCTGTAGTGACTCTTAATAAAGTACTAAAAGCAGAAGCACTCCCTTCACACTACTCAGCGCAAGCTGCTGAGTTAGTAGCCTTAACTGAAGCATGCAAATTAATGACAGGAAAAAGTGCAACAATATACACTGATAGCCAGTATGCATATGCAACAACGCATACTTTTGCACAACATTGGAAAAATAGGGGTATGATTACCTCCACTGGAAAACCTGTAACACATGCAGCACTATTAACAGAGCTATTGCAAGCAGTCCAACTGCCAAAAAGCTTGCAATATGCAAATGTGCAGCACACACCACAGGAACAGACACTGTGACTAAAGGCAACGCCTTTGCTGATAAAACTGCTAAAGCAGCTGCAGAACAACAACCAAGTAGTCTTCTCCTAGTAACAATGGAACTAAAAGATGAAACATTACTGGAAATGCAACAACAATCACCCCAAAATGAAATACAAACCTGGCTAAAAAAGAGAGCTCAACTTAAAGAAGGGATATACACCTGACCAGAAAATAAACCTATCCTACCAAAAAACCTATACAAATGGGCAGCAATTTCGAGTCATGGAGTTTCTCATGTCTCGAGAGGAGGAATGGTAGGATTAGTGAACAAAATATACACAACATATGGATTTAACTCTTATTCAAAAAATTTTTGTAGAACATGTTTGATCTGTGCTAAACACAATGCACAAGGGAACTTCAGACCAAAAAGGGGACTAAAATAAGTTTCTTAATAGCAGTGTTTATTCTAACCATCATAATTTGTGTTGTGGTCATAGCATTGTGGTATCTGTTGTAGCATTGTAGCTCTTCATCTGACCTTCAGAGAAAGTCCGGCTACAAAGGGAGCTGCAATCATAGTTTGCAGCTGTCTCAAACCGGTGAAGATTGTCCACAGCTCTGTTACAGGTTTTTAGGAAGGGCGCCAATCTACAGAAAGATGTTCACGCCAACACACAAAAAGATATTGATAATAGGGGGCGTCATCTCGATCATAATTGTAGGTGCCCTGCTAATATGGGAAAGAAATCATAGAACACTGCATAAAAGATCCCGGTCATCTGACCTTGACGAATCTGACGACAATAACAGGTGTGGAACAAAAAGAGCTTACCAATTCGGATTAATGGTGTGTGTGCAGTCAAACACCACCACGAATCTTGTCATTCCACTTACCAGTCTTAGCCGTAAAACAGAAAAAGGCCAAGATTATAAAAACTACAAATGGTACTTGACTAATGATCAAAAACAAACACAATGGGCCACAATAGTAGCTGATGCAAATAATGAATGGACCCCAACGTGGGGCACTACTGCATATGCAAAGCACCAGAAAAAACTGTTCAAACTTAACGTGACAGGTTCAGTTGTATATTTAACCGTGAACCTTACGAAAACTTCCCTAGCACCCCCTGGGTACAACACTTCTTGTTGGGGATTCTTACTATGGGCCTATTCATCAGGGGCGGATCCCAGTTTCCAACTATTTATCTGTGAACATAAAAATGTAACGACCCTTTCCCCAAGAGCAGTAGAAAGGGGAGTCAGAATTGATCCTGGGAACCTGACAACAGATGACTGGTTCAAAATATCTACAGGAATATCTAAAATAGATAACAACTGGCTTTTAATGGCAGAACAGGCTGCCCAGGCAGCAAAAACAGATTGTGTAGTATGCATGGGAGCCAGACCCCTGCTACAAGTGGTTCCCTCAACGTTGACAGAAAAATGCTTAGTAGAAGTAATGAACAGCACAAGACTCTCAACAAACTGTACTATGTGGGATAAGATTTATCCCTTGACTACAGCTGAAAAACAAAAACCGATGTTTTCAAATAAGGTTGCTCCAGGAAATTTTTCTTGCATAAACCGAACAGGTGTGGGGTCAAACATAAGCAGACTTAATGAAGATCAATGTACCTCCACCATAACAGTAGGTGTCAGCTTTAAACCTAAAGCACGCAGCGACATCTGGTGGTGGTGTGGAGACGATAAACTGTATGACAGGTTGCCATACAACACAACTGGATTGTGTGCATCAGTGTCATTAATATTTCCCGTGTCTGTTATTCCACTCTCAGTAGCAGATTTGTTGGGTACAGTAGCCAGCATATTTCCACACACCTGGAAAAGTAGAGTAAAAAGATCAGGATGGAGTAGAGACGACCCTACTTATATAGATAGCATAGGAATACCAAGAGGAGTTCCTGATGAATATAAATTAGCAGATCAAGTAGCAGCAGGTTTTGAATCCACCATATGCTGGTGGTGCACAATAAATAAAAATGTTGACAGAATAAATTACATCCATTACAATGTGCAACGACTAGGAAATAAAACTGAAGAAGGATTCTCAGCCATCCATGAACAATTGTCAGCTACCTCTTTAATGGCTTTCCAAAATAGAATTGCTGTCGATATGCTCTTAGCTGAAAAAGGTGGAGTATGTTCAATATTTGGGCATCAATGTTGTACATTTATTCCAAATAACACCGCAGCTGATGGGAGCCTCACCAAGGCCCTGGAGGGCCTTAGGTCACTTAACAGCAAAATGAAAGATCATTCTGGAGTTGACACCACAATGTGGGATGGGTTTGGAGAAATGTTTGGTAAATATAAACAATTAGTGTTGTCTATCCTTATGTCAATAGCAGTCTTTGCAGCTATTCTCACATTGTGTGGATGTTGCTGTATTCCGTGTATAAGAGCTTTGTGCACTCGCATAATAACCTCTGCTATTCAGCCAGTCAAAACAGAAATGTCAGAGATGTATGCCCTCCTGAGACCTGAGGAGACAGAAGGAGCCAGTGATGATGATGATGATGACCAGGAAGAAGAAGAGACTTCTCTGCATTTCCCTGATCTGTATCCTGACCCTAACGACAATTAGTTGTATACAGTAAACTTAAAGACCTCCTGCTACTTTTTTAATGACATGTACAGATAAAACACACCATGATGTCTTGACTGAAAATCTGAGAAGAAAAGGTTAATGATTGATGTATCAAGTGTTTAAAACATTTATAAAGAGGAGGAAAATGTTAGGGTTAATTAATGATTATATATGTTTTAACTTTAATAGAAGTGAAGCTTGCTGTTCAGAGTGATTATATCTTATATGTACAAGAGCTGCAAGATAGAGACAGGATGTTCTAGAACATTCTGTCAGTGCAGCTGTTTCTAATCATTATGAGTGTGCATCTCTCCCTTATTTGTGCTTGGAACATTCTGTAACCAGGGCCTCTTCTCTTATGAATAAAAGGCAGAGAGAGCAGGGGCTGTTTCAGAGTGTTGGTGGAGGATTGTAACTGAGCAGCCTCTGAAAACACTCTCACCTGCAGGTTAAAATGAACTAACTTCTCTGTGTCTTTCTTTGTGCAGAATTGTGAAAGTGTTTGGTGTTTAAACCTAACAATTGGCATATTTGGACAGACTATGGAATAAAGCACGGATAGACACCCTCCAGTTAGAGGGGTCAATACTCCCTGTCAAGACTTAGAAGGTTGTAAGCATCCTTGGGACTACAAAGGCCGGACAGGCAATAGTCCCTGGGCACATGGCGTGGCTATGGAGGCAGGGTCAAAAAGCATTATGACAAACATTTCCTTCTGCTCCACAGGTTGTAATGACTGTTAAACTCTTTTATTTAGCATCTCAAAGTAGTGGTGAAGTCACATAGGTGACTTCAAAAGGGGTAAATTGTGGAGATATATTATGTGTGTGCATTATTATTATTATGTTCATAACCAGTGTGGGAAATAAAATGTATAACCTGTGTTAGTGGCCTGCAGAATTGTTATTGCACAAACTTGGCCTTGAGTGTGGTGAAGCAGAAAAATACTGAAGAACTGTAAGCTCGGGAAAAGGATGTGAAAAGATTAACGGGCCAAGTACTCCCTTCTTATATCAGTAGATACGGGATGCAGCTGGGAGACAAGAACATGTCCTAATATGGTAGGCAGGAAAAGTTTGTACGTGACTATATGTGAGAAAAAACTGTAAACAGGGCGCTGCCCATTTTCATGTGTGTTTTAATAAAAGCAATGAGCCCAGTGAGAAGTTCCGAAGTTGTCCCGGTGTGTGGTCAGATCACATGAGAGCTTCCCTGGTCCAGGTACTTTTAATTTAATACAACGGTGTCTGAGTGTGTTATTTCAATGGGTGTGAATTCTTTCAGCTTACTGTGAATAAACGAACACACAGAAGACCTCTCGGAGGGGGTGCTTCAACACCCCAGACGCCTCTAAAAACTCTCCCACTGCGTTTGAGTATTTTCTAAGTTTGTCATTGGTAATACAGTCCCTTATTTGTAAGTACTTCCAAATATTTGCCCTTATTAGCAATCCATTCCTTCCAGAAAAGGGTGGTGTTTGTGCTATGTTTGGGTCACTGTTCCAGATTCTGAAGGATCAGCAACCAGAGGTCTGGATGGATTATTACCCTAGCACATTGGATAGCAAAGTATTCTGGAGTATACAATTTGTCCAATTGGTTTACAGCTACTTTTGGTAAAAGGAGGTCCTTCATTGTTGCCATGACTTCCTTTGAAAGTCTTACTTGTGGATGTTTCACAGCGCTCTAATTGCCAGGTTGATAGCCACAGCTTTGTCCAGCAATGATCCTCTAAACCTTATCAGAAACAATGCCCTAACTACTGCCCTGACAGATGATTCTTGTCCTTCCAGCAGCTCGTCTGACTCTGACAACTTTGTTAACTTTGATGATGATTTTGATGAATATTCCAATGTTTAGTCTCCATTTAATCACTTGATGACTTTCTTTTTCCTTTCTTTTGCCTCAATACTATATTAATAATTTATTCACTTGATTTTCATTCCATTTTTACTGTTTTCTCTGAAAATCCTTCTGCCATGTGGTAGCTACCTGCCTAATTGTTTGATGGGTGTTTTATACACTGAAGTTTGTAAGTTTCGTCTGACAGGATTATTGCTCACACAGAGGATAACGACTATGTCATTTATTTTATTATTCAATCTCATTATACGTTTTATATTCATTGTCATTCAATTACTTGTTTATTATTTTGTATGACATAATAACCATTTACAAGATTCGAGCCAAATTCATATTATATTATAATCTAAACCCTCTTGCTAATAAAAAAGCCTTAGCTAGAAGCAATTAGCCTCAAACAAAAAGACTATATAGAAATAAAATCTTTAATATCTGGTATTTAGCATTTATAATGACATCTCAAATGTGATAAAAAAGTCTCTGGCTTGTCTTTAACATAACACATCATTTGTTTCAGATGGACAGCTCCTTCCACCAGTGTTGTTGTGTCAGGGGTTCTGGGTTTTTTCATTGCAAGAAAACATATGTTTTGCAGCTGTCATTGCAATAAGAACTAACTTCTGTTGATACCTGTTTAAATTATGTAATATTTCTGTTTCGTCCAACAAAGCAACACTCCATTTGTTTATGGAATAATTTATCCAATTATATGGATATGTATAAATCAACAATGTGGGACATTGTTAATTCATTTTTGGAAGGGGATACAAATCTTGGCAGGCTCAGCCCTCCTTGACGAGCATGTAGCGACAGTGAGAAGTCGTTGAGTCATTATCTTTGCAGCAATCTCATGATGAAACCTGTTTTTTTACATGGTTTCTGGCCTCACTGAGTCTAGTGCAGTGATTACTATCTTTGCATTTTTGAGACAAAATCAGTTCCTTCGGTCTTTTCTACATTAAATTGGAAAATATTCGGACTCATCCATTTATTGATATTTTGTTGCTCAAACGCAACAAAAATAAACATTGTTTTATTCATGAAACACAAGATATCAATAAAATGTGTATTCTAGTTGAGGGACTTTTTTAATGATTCTTATATAATTATTGTTTCATTTTATGTAACTGATTATTAACTATGACCCTTTATTGATATTAAAATCTTCATTCCACACCCACCCCTTTTTGTGATCAATGACCTTTTCATGCCTTAAATTGCCCCAATAAAGGGGGCGCTATTCAGACTTTAATCTTTTTAGGTGCAATAAATCTGAGCTTTGTTACAACACCTGTCAATTCCCAATAGAGCCTTGAGTCATGTAGCTCTTGATGTCACAGAACTACCCAGGTCACCGGGTAAGTCTACCTGTTTTGACAGGTTCTCTTCAGGTTCTTATTTTGTCTCTCTGCCTAATATGCAATCTTTCTCACTCTTTCTCAATCTTTCTGCAATCTCATTCAGTCCATATCATACAATATGTTGTATGGGTGGGACAGATTTAGTGGCGGTCTCCTCTGGATCCCTTCTAAGACTGGCCTCCTGTTAGGGTTAATTAATGATTATATATGTTTTAACTTTAATAGAAGTGAAGCTTGCTGTTCAGAGTGATTATATCTTATATGTACAAGAGCTGCAAGATAGAGACAGGATGTTCTGGAACATTCTGTCGGTGCAGCTGTTTCTAATCTTCCCTCCCTTTTGTGCTTGGAATATTTTGTAACCAGGGCCTCTTCTCTTATCAATAAAAGGCAGAGAGAGCAGGGGCTGTCTCAGAGTGTGGTGGAGGATTGTAACTGAGCAGCCTCTGAAACACTCTCACCTGCAGGTTAAAATGAACTAACTTCTCTGTGTCTTTCTTTGTGCAGAATTGTGAAAGTGTTTGGTGTTTAAACCTAACATAAATGGTCCTTCGAGCCGGATGCCAAGATGCTTGATGATCCCAGTGGGTGAGTGAGATTCCAGACAAATCTGTGGCCACAGTACTAATACCCTTTCCGGGACTGGTCCCTCCCTGACAGGCTGGGGTCTGACGGCTGACGGTACTCCCGAGGACACAGAGAACCAGTGAGTAGGTCTTTCATTTAAAAGGAATGAGTGATGAAATGCAAATGACCTAAAATAGTACAGTATAGAGAAACCCTGACAATTCTAGACACTATCAGGTGAACTAAAATAGACAGTTAAATTCCGCAGGAGGGTAGACTCCCTTAGTTGAAATAGACTAATTAAACTCTACACAGGACGGCGGAGTCCTCTGTTGTATTAAAATAGACAGTTAAATTCCGCAGGAGGGTAGACTCCCTTAGTTGAAATAGACTAATTAAACTCTACACAGGACGGCGGAGTCCTCTGTTATGTTTTTGTGAAAGTAATTAAAGTAAGAGTAAAACGCGTAAAAAAGTGTGACTGAAAAACGAGTGGAAGAATGAATGGAATCGTAACGACCACTAGGTCCTTACCTTTCATATAAACTGAAAACAGATAGTAAATGGTGAGCCTTTGTGGATGCTTGTAGGCAAGAAAATCCCACCTGAACAGGGTTGAAGTGGATTTTACCACAACTGACTTCTTGATCACCATCCTGTTTTCAAATACATAAATCCAGTATTTAGAATACACCAGGTATTAAAAAACATACTGGATCTAAATCTAGTTCAAAATGGGAAAGGGGCAAAGTAAAGAGAAACAAAGTAACTAATTGACTTAGAAGGGGAGGTAAAGTTTATGGAGAACTATGTAAAAGGAGCAGGTATGATCTGTCATAGATGGAATAAAAAATAAAAAACATGGGTTTTTGGGCAAATTAGATACAAAGGATGTCTTAAAATTACAAGGGGATCTAAAATTAGCAATAATGAAAACTAAAAAGAGAAAAATAACAAAGAACAATGGGGGAAGAACAGAGAAAAAGCTCTGATTTAACAGAAATATGTGCACGATGGCATAAAAATACGGATTTTCAGGTAACTTAATTATCACTGAAATCCTAAAACTACACAGGGATCTTAAACTGGAGATTATGCATTCAAAAGATTCAAGAGACAATAAAAAACCTTGCCAGATTATAATTTCAAAGGGGACTTTTCAGTCCCTGAGTGCACACAGTTGATAAACAGATTAAAACAAAAAGATGAATTAAAAAAAAAAAAAACAACAATAAGAGCAGCTTTTAACTGACATAGCCATAATACTGAGGCCTTAAGAAAAGCACAGGAAAAAACTTTCAGCTTAACTGAAAACAAATAAAGGGGGGCGGACTGCCACCCATCCCAGTTTAGAATACCAAGGTAGCCCCAAATTATAAAGACTAAGAGGTGGTTTTAGAGAACGTGGTAAAAGAAGTTAAAAGAGGAGGTGACAATGTGGACAACATGGAAACTGTCCAACTGGACAACCCAGTGAACAATGACTAGAGTTGTTAAAGAAGTAATCTGAGAGTAAAAGATTTTGTAGGCAAGCATTAGTGAGAAACAGGTGCTTTAAAAATCATTCTATGGTGTTATACTACCAACAATATCATGATAAAATGCAAAAGATTCATTTTACAGGGAAATAATTCCATATTTGGCTCAGATTGTGTGCATTCTTGATTTTTCCTCTTTGAGAGAAGTTAAATTTCAGCTCTGTGAAACGACCTTGACAAAGAGATGCAGCTGCCTGAAAACAAAGATAAAACTTCTGCAAACAGCAGAAGCCTGTCTCTGCTGAAAGGTCTGAAAAAATTGTAACTCTACCCTGCATGTGTCAAACTCAAGGTCCGCGGGCCAAAACCGGACCCCAGAAGTTTAGTGATTCTCTAGAAGTAGAGCCTTTTAATATGGTTATTGTGTGCTTGAATGTTATTTTGTCAATCAATAAGCAGTTTTGTTTACATTCTGCCACAATCTGCCTTTTGAAAATGTTTTGAATCTTGCTCTTTATGTA